>NC_080059.1:17982949-17987949 GCF_026212465.1 Amaranthus tricolor | reverse complement strand
GGAAAAGAAGGTCTAGGAAGTAATTTTTGTTGATTATGCATGTTATGGCTTTGATGAACAATATTTTCTTTTCGGCAAACAATATTTTCTTTTGATAATCCCAACATTTTAAGACTCCTTGTTTACTTTTTGATGATTGTATGTATGCATGCTATATTATGTATGTATGCATGCTATACTCACTTGCTATATTATGTATGTATGCATGCTATACTCACTTGCTCTACTTGCTTTATATTTTGATAATGATTGCGCATGATTGCTTGCTTATACATGTTCTGATATATTATGTTCTGAAAAATTGTTAAATGTTTTGTTTAAATGTTTTGCTCTGATAAATTGTTCTGTATGCTTAACATTCATGCTTAAGGGAGACATAATGTATATGTTTAAGGGAGATATGAAAATTTAGTTGCATAACTTGATATTTGATTGCTGATTATAGATTATTATTCATGATCATAATACTTAATAATCATGTCATGACTGTAATGATGTGATATAACATAGTTCTGTTTTGAAACTGATCTTAAAATCTTGAAGAATGTTTCTGAAAAATGATAAAGTCTCGAAAATGTTTTTATATATTATTATTATTCGTGCTTTTCATTTCATTATAACTTAGAAATATGATTTAGGTAAATATGGTTTTGACTTTCATCAAGGGGGAGATTGAAGACTCAACTCTCTTAAATAATAAGGAAAGATTAAAGACTTAATTCTCTTGGATGATGATAATTCAAAACACATATTGTTTAAACAAATAAATTAAGTAATTACATTTAATTGTTTAAGTAAGTTTAAAATCATATTTGATACACATTTGATTTATATTTTTAAGAAAGAAGTCGATGGAATGTGCTTAAAGAACTTAAGTTTATTTTAAAGTGATTTTATAAGTTCTGAAATGTGTTTCAAAGTCTTGAAGATAATTACGTTCTTAATCAGGTTAGTTTCGTAATTATATTTGAAATATTTTAATAGGTCAATGTTCCTTGAAATTATATTTGAAATATTTTAATAGGTCAAGGTTCATTAAAATTAACATTGGATATTATTTGAATAAAGTTTAAATATTTTGTTATACATTGTTGCTTAACGTTTAAATATTTCATATTTAAACTTAGATTTAAAATATGTGATTAAAATCAATTTGATAATTAAATATAGTACAAGGTACACATGTTTTATTATTAATTGTACACGGCTATATTTAAGCAAGATCTAGATTTACTATTATTTGGATGAAATTTGAATTTATGCTAAAAATAGTAAATAGCGATCCTAAAAAATAGGAATTAATTTAAATGGTTATTTAAATGTTGATAAATCTGGTTTATGCTTATTATTCAATATCTTGTTTAAGTACTAACATGGCAGCATAGCATTGGACAATTACAAACACAATGACGAAATTATTATTAAGCTGTCAGTACACGTCAGTTTGAAGATAACCTCAAGATCTTGAAGTCAGGCGCTGAAAGACCAGGTCAACAGAAAATAACGGATAGGAGCCTTCTTGTTTTTGAAGATGTGTTGAGGCGTACACTATATATATGAGGCTTCCGTCCAGAACTAAGAAAACATCTTGATACACCTTTTCTTACAACTTTCTATCTTGATTTAAGATTTCTCTAAGTGTTTAAAGAGTTGTAATTCTTAGTTCATCTAGCTCTTACATTTGTAATAGGCTTAAGAGTTCAAAAAGAGTTAGATTAAGTTTAATACGCCTAATCAAGAATACTTTTTAAAGTGTTCAACTTGTGAATCTCTATTGTGAGATTTGGGATTTTGCTTTTATTAAAGGGACTTGTAATACGGTTCTTCAAGGGGAAGAACGTGGTGAGAGGAGATAGTGAGATCTTCTTGGTTGTATTAAAGTCGGATTAATAAAAGGCGTTGAAATCCTACGGGTTGAAAGAGAACCCATAGGCGGGGAGTAGGTTGGTTAGAACCGAACCTCGTTAACATATCGTGTGTTATACTTTAAAGTTTATTTTTCCGCACATACGTTATAGTTTTCGAATTGGCTCAAAACTGTTCCAGAAGACAGTTTTGACAGTCTCCTCAAACTCTTGAGACAAACTGCCAGAAAAATTTAAAAAGCCCATACTCTCTATTCACCCCCCCCTCTAGAGAGTATTCAACCTCCTATTAACTTTCATTTGGTATCAGAGCTAAGTTTCACACAAAAAGATTAATATCTTGTGATGGATCCAATAGGAGAAGGGTTGTTTGCTCAAGGTCGTTCGTGTTCAAGACCTCCTTTGTTTTGCGGTACAAATTTCTCACATTGGAAAACTTTGATGAAAATGTTTGTGATTGATCAAGATATGGAGCTTTGGGAGATCATAACTAAAGGACCTAAGATTCCCATGAAAAAGGACGCTCAAGGAAATGATGTAATAAAGTCCGAGTCCGAATATTCACAAACAGATTTGGAATGGGTTTCCAAAAACTATAGAGCAATGAATCAATTATGTTGTGCTTTGAATGGTACTGAGTTCAATCGAGTTTCTTCATGTACAAGTGCTAAAGAAATATGGGACAAGTTGGTTGTGACATACGAAGGAACAAGTCAAGTAAAGGAAACAAAGATCAACATCCTCATGCATCAATATGAAATGTTCAAGATGAAAAAGGATGAGAATATAAATGAAATGTTTACTCGTTTTACTTTGATTACTAATAGTTTGAATTCTCTTGGAAAAACTTTTACTAATGCAGAAAAAGTCCAGAAGGTCTTAAGGTGTCTTCCAAGATCCAAATGGGGTCCAAAAGTCACCGCCATAGAGGAAGCTCAAGACTTGAGAGTTCTATCGCTTGACGATCTCCTTGGAAAACTCACAACTCACGAACTTACCCTACATAATGATGGAGATAATGATGTAATACCTTCCATGAAAAATCTTGCATTAAAGGCAAAGAAACATCATGAATCCTCAAGTGATAGTGAAGATAGCGATGATGAGGAAGATCCATTTGCGTTAATTACAAAAGGTCTTGAAGGAATTATGAAGATGCGAAAACGATTTAAGAAATTTAAATCCAGAAATAAAGGTAAGTCTTCTAATTCTAATTCAAATTTTAAGACTAACAAACTTGCTTGTTTTGAATGTGGTTCTACAGAACATATCGTAAAGGACTGTCCTAAGAAGAAAAGGCAATCCTACAAAAAGAACAAGAACAAACAAGCGATGGTTGCAACTTGGAGTGATTCCGAAGTATCATCCGAATCTGAAAATGAAGATGGACAAGCTCATATATGTCTTATGGCTGATAATGATGACAATGATGATTTAGATCAAAATCACAAAGAGGTACGTGAATATCTTAACACATGCACAAAAGATGAATTGATTATAACACTCCTAAATATGTTTCAAATTGAGAAAATTTTAAAAGATGAGAAAAACATTTTGGAAGATCGAATACGTCATTATGCTGAAGGTTGTGAAGAAATTATAAATAAAAATAATTCGCTAAAGGCTGAAAAATCAAATCTTGAAAAGACTGTCAAGGTCTTGAAAGAACAGAATCTCAGTCAGACTAAACAGCTTATTGATCTTAAAAATGAGAACAATGATCTTGAAGCCAGGATCAAAACCTTGAAACTGGAATCTGAGAAAAATCTACAAGCATTAAACAAGCTTAATGAGTCTGAATCTAAACTTACTAAAATGCTTACACAACAAAAATCAACTAGTGATAAACGTGGTATTGGTTATAATCATGTTACACATAACTATAAGAGTAAAACCACATTTGTAAAAGGTGCAAATAAACATAAACGTACTCCTACTTGCACATTTTGTTGCAAAAAAGGACATATAAGATTTGCATGTCCTTACAGACGTAAAGACGATTATATTATCAAGAATTCCTTTCCTTTTGAATTACGTGAACAGATAAAGCAAATATGGGTTCCTAAAGGAACAAGACCACCCAACATGGTCTATCCCGAATATGGTTCCAAATTTGTCACTTGGATAGCCAAGTAAGGTTGAGAAAGGTTATTTTCTTTTGTTTTGTAGGATAAACAAAAATGGATTCTGGATAGTGGATGCTCGAGGCATATGAGTGGTAAAATATCTTTATTTTCTGAAATTAAAGAAAAATGCAATGGCTCAATCACCTTAGGAGATAAAGGTAAATGCAAAATTTTAGGCGTTGGTAAAATTGGTAAGAATCCATCTAAAACTATTGACAATGTTTATTTAGTTGAAGGTCTAAAATTTAATTTGCTAAGTGTGTCTCAACTATGTGATAAAGGTAATGAAGTAATTTTTGACAAAGAAAAATGTGTTGTTAAAAATCCCAATACTGGAGATACTCTCATTACTGCTCTTAGAAATGATAATGTTTATGCTTTACATACTAACGAAATTGCAGTGCAAAATTTCAAGTGTTTGAAAGCTATTACAGATAATCCAAAACTTTGGCATAGACGTCTTGGCCATATCAATACTCACACCATGCTGAAGTTGGTAAGTAAAGATTTAGTTAAGGGACTTCCAGCTCTTGACTATAAACAATGTTCTATTTGTGACGCATGCATTAAAGGTAAACAAGTAAGAAGTTCATTTAAACCGAAGAAAATGGTAAGTACATCAAGACCATGTGAACTATTACATATTGATTTATGTGGACCAATGCGTGTACGGAGCATAAGAGGTAAATCTTATATCCTAGTTATAGTTGATGATTATTCTAGATTTACGTGGGTTGATTTTCTAAAGGATAAAAGTGAAGCCTTGAAACTGTTTTCAAGACGTTGTAAAGAGATGCAAACTCAACTGAACCTTCCAATAGTCTCGGTTAGAAGTGACCATGGAAGAGAGTTTGATCAATTAGGCTTTGACTCCTTTTGTGAAAAATATGGTATAACCCATAACTTTTCAGCTCCTAGGACACCTCAACAAAACGGTGTAGTTGAAAGGAAAAATCGAACTTTAGAAGAGATGGCAAGAACAATGCTTATTGAAAATGGATTAGCTAAA
>NC_080059.1:17922752-17977752 GCF_026212465.1 Amaranthus tricolor | reverse complement strand
AATAATAAAAATAAATCAAATTAATGACAATAATAATTAAATATAAACAATAACAATAAATAAAACAACTCATGTAAATATAAAAAACAAGCTAGATAATAGAATAAGAAAATCACTAACCTCTTCTAATTCTTTAGTTACCGAAATATACAATACATAACAATTCTGCGTGTTATTTATAGAAAATATGGCGACAATACGGCGATGACAAACCCATCGCCATTTTTTGGAATTCAAATTGAAAAAGCGGTGGCGACCAAATGGCTTCCAACCAACCATTGCCTATATTTATTAAAATAAAAAAAAATTACAGTCTACTTGGCGAGGAAATGGCGACCACACACATAATGTCGCCAATGAATTTAAAAAAAAAGAAAAAAATCATTTTGGCAACTAACTGGCGACCACTGCTACCGTCGCCTTTTATTAAAATAAAAATAAAAAAATTACTGTCTTTAGAGGTGACCACATGGCGACCAGGATTCCCATCGCCAGATATTTAAAAAAAATAAAAAATATTAAATGCTTGTGGCGACGGATTGGCGACCACATGTCCCGTCGCCAATTTACTTTTCCATTTGGCGACGTGTTTTGCCGTCGCCTTTCCGTCGCCACTGGTGACCAACCCAACCCCTCGCTATTTTTCTATCGCTATTTCGATAGTGATAATACGAAAAAAAAAAGAAAGTATGATTGCTCAAGGAAAATTGTTACTATGATCCTTTTAAGTGTTTATATTGTCACGTGTTTGTTAGATGATATATGTATACCGAGTGTATCCATGTTGTGAATTGTAACCAACACGAGTAATTAGTGTTTCATAACTTTTCTTCTTACTAGATTATTATTTGAATGACGCTGACACATACTTTACTTGACCATTGCCTTATTAGTGTTCATGAAATGAAACATTTATTTTCTGATATATTTAAGGTGTCTACATCTTGCAAATGATTAAGATTCGTTTTGGTGGAGAGTTTTGATTAACATTAAGTTTATTAAGAATATATCTTTCTTATATCTTTGTTATTTTTAATAGCAGGAACTTTCACCTCAGTTTGTATTAGTTTCCTTAGCATGGATAACAAAATTCAGACTTATAGTTTAAAGTTCATTGCAGTCACAATTGAAAACGACGATGTATTAGAGTTCGAACAATGTGTTTCAAACTCCAATATTGCCAAGATCGAGTGTATGAGGTTTTGTGACAAACAAATTACGCTATCAACGATATCGATGTTTGTAGGAGAAAATAATGCAATAAAATGACACAAAGATTTAACGAGGTTCACCCAACTAAGGCTACGTCCTCCGGTGTGTAGTGTCTCTTATATTATCAAAAGGAGTTCAAAGAACTCTCAAATATGGAGAATTACAATAGAGAAGAGATATAGGCTAGTGTTTGGCTTGGGGTGTATTTTGTGGATGTGATTGATGTGTGAGCATGAGAGCTCTATATATAGTACTAGGTACATGAATGTCAATAGCTCATTTGAATACATAGCTAATATAGAGTAATGAATAATATGAAATAACTCCAAGGACTTGAAAGGTCGAAAATCAGCATCCCATGCACATCAGAGGATCTGCTCGACCGAAACAGGGAGCTCGCTCGGTCGAGCGAGCATCAGCAGCATTCTGGAGCATTCTGTCTAACCGCTCGACCTACCAATATGGCTCGCTCGGTCGAGCGGGTAGGTCGAGCGACCTCTCTGCTTCCTCTGTCAGAATTCTAATCGAGCTACCATAAATCCAAACCTTTCTACTTCTTCATTAATCTTCATTAACACCAATAATTCCCATGAATACTCTCCACATAATTACACTCTTTTGGATTCCACAAACCAAGAGTCATACACATGAATACACATTTTAATTGTGCACTCAAGTCACACATACCATTCATAACAACAATGGTGGTTCTTGATGAAGGTATTATTTTACCTCACGTTGTTTCAAATTCTTCTTTAACTATTTTACAGTAATTATGCAAAAGTTATCTTGAGAGACGGTCTTTTTGAGAGACGTATCTCAAGTCCAGTCCATTATAAATTAATAACTACTTACTTTATTCTTAATGTCTACTTACATTATCCTTAATGCTTACTTACCATATCTTTAATGCCTATTTTTAATATCTTAAATGTCTACTTACATCGTTCTTAATGTCAACTTTCAATATTTTAAAAAATATATAATGAGCCAACCCAATTAGAAATAGTTTCTCAAAAAGACCGTCTCTTATAAGAATTTGTGTTTAGTTTGTGTATATCTATTTTGTTTTTGTATGATACTCTCTCCTTGAAGAGAATGAATAAGTATGGTTTGTCTGTATATTTCAAGAAAAAACAACCCTCATCCAGATCTTATCTTGTGCAGAATATTGGAAGTGTCATTTGTCTTTCCTTTACTCCCTCTTCTCTTTTCATGAATTGGGCGTGTTAAACGAGTTGTTACATTTTGAAAATTTAATGATGAAATATTTTTGCCTTTTTCTTATCATGGCATTAAGAGCTATTGGTGGACATAAAGATATAAATTAACGTTTACATGTATAAATTTCATTAACTTTCTTTTATAATTGAGAAAATATCAATATTACCTTTGTTCAAGAGTTAAATGGTGGATGACATAAAATAAGCAGTGAAAGTGTTCGGTAATGAAACGAGGAAGTAAAAAAATACTTAAAATATATGGGTATAAGTAATCAGAGACAACTGTCAGTATCCTAAAGTGCTTATGATCCTTCCACTAATGAGACCTCAAATCCTGCAATACATCGTTAGCCTTGCCTAGGGGGTAATTTCCCGAAAAATCCCTTCGACGCTCAAGTCAGATCGGGAAACAAATAACAGTGAATGTATGATATTGAATGAATACAAGATTAATGGATTGTAGGATGAGTTCATATCAATTGAAGGAATATTTGGTTAAGTATAGATTGTAAGTAGGGGAGCAGTATATTTTCGTGGAATAACGGTAGGAATATAAAAGCTTTATTGTGCAAATAATGTATGCAACATGTATTTATAATGGTAGAATGGAGGTTAGGTAGTGAATTAAGGGATATCATGGGCATGATGGGTGGTAGCTGTAGGTAATGGTGAGCAATGGGTAGGTAATGGTGAGTAGTGGGTAGTTATTTTAGGAAGTAAGTGAACCAATGTGGGTGGTTTAGGGTTTGACTAAATAAATAATAGGTTTATTTATTTCACCCCATAACATTAGCCCCACACATGAAGAGTGATAGAGGAGGGAATTTAATGAATCAAAAGTATTAGTCTTTATATGGAAAAAATTATACTTGTGATGCGAACCAATTCAATGTTCGGAAGAAACCATACAATTAGATCCGAATAAGATTATCTTCGAAATTTTTCCTTGGTGAGCCCATGCTTATTAGAAACCCCATGAATTATAAATGTTTGGCCTTTGGGCCACTTTTGATGATTCGGCCTTAGAGCTTGATATGATTATTCGGCATTCGAGCTTGATATGATGATATGACCCAGTAGTCAATCACCTGGAACTTAGATAAGAAATCATACTAGGTGAATCCTTCGAAAGAATTCATGAATATTCGAATCGGACATAGGTCCGCATTGTCCAACCGTTAATCACCCAGGACTTAGATATAGAATCATAAGGTGAATCCTTCGAAAGAATTGATGAATATTTGGATCGAACATAGGTTCGCTAAATAAGTGATCAAATTATCAAGCTAGCTAGGTGATACTTGCAATGAATGCTTTGACAAATAATGCCCAAAATCACGCGTTTTGGGACACTTTCAAACTACGTGAAAGTTTGATAATTAAGATAAATACATAGAAAATATCGCCCAAAATCACTCATTTTGGGACTTCAATAATAATATGACTTTCAAACTAGGTGAAAGCTTAGATGATTTCATAATATGACAAATAACACCCACGCTTTGGGACTTCAATAATAAAATATTCAGATGACTTTATACAATCATCATTGAAAACTACATATAAGTAAGACCCAATATAATAAGAAAAATAATGGTGAAGTATTGAATTCCCACGCAAAAATAATAAATAATTCCTTTAATATGTGTTAATGTCATACTTGATCACTTTCCACAATTACCCATGAATACAAAAAATATGAAAAACCCGATATACGTTGATAAATAAAAGCAAGAATAACCATATGATCATCATCAGATTAATACAATATATTCTTCACTTTGCAATACTAGTCAAAGATTTGCATCCTTTACGTAGCATTTCATTAGAAGGCGATGCTGATGATTTTGCTCCATGTATTGAGTCACCTGAGATTGTTCTTGCACGGGTGGATGGTTTGATCACTATCAGATTGTAGACAGATCTAGCCAATACAGTCAATGTATGTAGTTTTTCGGAGATCCGATATAGATAGTTTGAACCACTGTTAGATCGTACCTGGATCCAGCAAATACAGTCAATGTAGGTAGTTTTCTTTGGGATCCGATGTAGATAGTTTGAACCATTGTCAGACCATACCCCGATCCAGCCATAACATTGAATTTGGGCAATATTTGGAATGATTTTTTAGGCCGAAACCACTAAGTTGCAGCTAGTTTGGAAACGTTTTACAGGTTATCTTATCCTTTAGATGGTGCATCAAAACAAATTTCAACATTGGGACTAAAATTTTTTAGTTAGTTGAAGTTGGTTTGGAAACGTTCTACAGATCTAATAACCCTTTAGAAGGTGCAACAAAACCAAACTTTAAGGTATGGATTCGTACTTAATATGATTAAGATGAGTTGCAGATAACATACAACATAAATAACCACCAAATAATACGAGGACCAATTCCCCATAAGTGATTATAATTAATATAAACTTGGTCAAAATATGATAACCAATATTACCGTGATTAAAATAATGATTTACTAACCTCCATCGTAACCACACGGCAAAAATTATATCAACTATGCTTGAAAAAATTAAATAAGCTTTCATACCGGTGGAGAAAGCGCGTACGTTTGATAAATTTAGGAGATCGGAAAAACTAATCTTTTGACCAACTGCAAACATCTCACAAATAACTAGGAGTAGCTTGTGAAATTGTTATGAATAGTGTGACTTGAGTGCACAAATTCATGTGTGCATTCATGAGTGGAATTGATAGGATGGAATCCTATGGCAGGTTAATAGGAGAATTAAGTGAGTAACTTAATGTTTGTAGTGTTTCAGTGTGATTTTTTTGGTGAAGTAATCATGAGAGTTATTTATTTTAATGGTGTTTAATGAAGAAGTGCAAAGGGTTTTGGAAGATGCATTGCTCGAGAAACTGTCAGAAGGATACTATAGGTCGCTTGAAGGTCGAGCGAGCTCTTAGGTGGGTCGAGTGAACAAACATAATGTATCCAGAAGCTGCATGTAGCCCGCTTGACCGAGCGAGCTCTCTGTTTTGGTCGAGCGGTTCCTCTGATACGCCTAGGATGTTGTTTTGTCTTTTTAAATCCTTAGAGTTGTTTCAACTAATTTATTATTCAGCATTAAGCATGTATTAAGTGAGTAATTATCATTGAATGTACTTATTACTATAAATAGAGCTCTCATACTCATTCAAGATAATCATCAAACACAACCCCTATGCCAAACACATAGGCTTTGTTTTATCTCTTACTCAATTGTAATACTTCACTTGTAAGAGTGTTTTACTCCATTAAATAATATAAACAAGAACTACACACCACGGAGGACGTAGCCATCATTGGGTGAAACTCTTTAAATTATTGTGTCATTTTTGCAAGTTTTATATTATCAAACATTTGTTAGTTCATTGAAATTATTATCGTTCATCAAAGTTCTTAACATCGTATCGATTTTGGCAAATATTTCAATTGGTATCAGAGCCAAGTTGTTGTTACGATAATCAAGAAGTCATTATTGGTGAAACATGTCCATAATGAAGCTTGACATAGAGAAGTTTGATAGAAGATGCCGGAAGTCAAAATGAGAGCCATTTTGATTCAAAATAGTGTGCAAAAGGCCAATTATGGTGTAGACAAGATGCCGGAAGTAATGACCGCGGCGAAATGGGAAGAGATTGATTCAAAGGCACTATCGGCAATCCAATTATACCTTTCCAATGAAGTGCTAAGAGAGGTTGTTAAACAAACTAAAACCAAGGGGATATGGTAGAAATTGGAATCACTTTACATGGCTAAGAGTATTACCAATAGGCTCAAAAGTAGACTCTACGACCTAAGCTTGGAGGAAGGTAAACCTTTAAAACCTCACTTAGATGAGTTTTATTCCATTGTTATGGTTTTGCAAAACATAGAATTCAAGCTTGATGATGAAGACTTGGCTATTTACCTCTTATGTTCTCTACCTCCATCTTACAAAAATTTTAGAGAAACTCTACTTTATGGTAGAGAAAACTTGAGTAGTAACAATGTAAAAAGTTCCTTGACAGAAAGGGATCTCATTGATACACAATTGTCACAAAAATCACAAGGTGGCTCGGGTGATGGATTGTTTGTGAGAGGAAGGACACAAAAGAAAGTTTCCACTAGTAGGGGTGGAAACAAGGGTAAAGGAAGGTCGAAGTCACGACGGCCTAATAAAAATAAGACTTGCAACTATTGTAAGCTTAAAGGCCACATCAAGAAGGATTGTTGGAAATGAAAAAGGAAAATTGCAAATGATGATGGAGCTAGGGACGCAACTAGCAATGCCGATGCTAGTTAAGTGAATGATAGATGATGGTGGTGTATTGGTTACCAGACATGGGCACAAAGATAGTAATTAATGGATTCTTGAATCGGAGTGTACATTCCAAATGACTCCCAACAAAACTTTCTTCCAAACATTTGAAAGTGTTGATGGGGGAAATTTGACCATGAGGAACAACACAACATGCAAGGTGGTTGGTGTTGGGAGCATAAAAATGAAAATGTTTGATGGGATGGTGAGAACCTTGATCGATGTAAGGTATGTTTCGGGTTTGAAAAAGAATCTCATATCTTTGGATACTCTTGATAAAATCGGGTGTAGAATCACTTGTGAAGGTGGAGTTATGAAGGTTGCTAGAGGATCACTTGTTGTGATGAAGGAAAAGTTGAATGGGAATTTGTATGCTCTTGAAGGTTTAACTATCCTAGGCTCGGTGAATATTTCCACAAACACAATGTCCGATCATGATACAAAGCTTTGGCACTTGAGACTTGGTCACATGGGAGAAAGAGGTATGTTTGAACTCTCTAAACAAGGTTTATTTGATGGTAAAAAGTTCGGAAACCTTGGGTTTTGCGAATAATGTGATTATCGAAAACACAAAAGGGTTAGTTTCAAACCCGCCATACACAACAGTAAGGGAATTCTAGACTATATTCATTTCGATTTGTGAGGGCCTTCAAGAAAGCCCTTATTTAGTGGTGTAATTATTTGTTGACTTTCATTGATGATTTCTCAAGAAAAGTATGGTGTTATATAATTAAACAAAAGAATGAAGTTTTTGATGTTTTCTTGGAATGGAAGAAAATGATAGAGAAAAAGACCGGTAGGAGCATTAAGACCTTGAGAACCGATATTGGTCTTGAATTTGTTGACAATAAATTTCTTTAATATTGTGCTAGTGAAGGTATTGTGAGACCTAGAACTTGTGCAGGGCGTCCTCAACAAAATGGTGTTGCGGAGAGGATGAACAAAACATTTTTGGAGAGGGCTCGGTGTATACTAAACCAAGCCAAATTGGGGAAGCAATTTTGGGCCGAACCGGTGGCTACAGCATGTTATTTGATCAACCGCTCAACTCATACCTCCTTGAAATTCAAATCACCACAAGAAGTGTGGTATAACACTCCAATAAATTCTTCTAGTCTTAGAGTCTTTGGTTGTCTGGCTTATATTCATGTAAATGATGGAAAGTTAGAACCTAGGATTAGAAAATGCATTTTTGTGGGATATGGAGTGGGTGTAAAGGGGTATAGGGTATGCTGTAATGAGTCAAAAAGAATAATTACTTCTAGAGATATTGTATTTGATGAAAATAGCATGTTAGTCTCTAGTGTAGAAAAGCCCATTGATAATGTTGTAAATGATCCTATTGATGCACAAGTGGAGGTTCAACCGCCCAATATTGATGAAGATAAAGTTGATAATGATGTTCAACAAAGGTCTCCTCCTTTGTCCACAACTAGGCAAAGAAGGAAGATCGTGGCTCCAAGGAGGTACATTGAAGAGTGTGATTATGTTGCATATGCTCTCAACATTGCAAGTGAAGTCGAAGGGTTGCATGAACCAAGTACGTACAAGAAGGCTATGGCCTCAAATGAGTCAAGCAAATGGTTGATAGCCATGAAACAAGAGATGGAATCAGTTGCAAAGAATGAAACTTGGGATATTGTTGAAGCACCAAAACAAAAAGAAGATTGTTTGGTGCAAGTGGATATTCATAAGGAAGGAGGGTCATTCTAGTAGTGTTCCTCTCATCTACAAAGCAAGGGTAGTAGCAAAGGGATAGTCTCAAATTGAGGGTGTCGATTTTCATAAGGTATTTTCACCGGTCATGAAGCACTCTTCAATAAGAGCGCAATTAGCTTTGGTGGCGATGAAGGATTTGGAGTTGCATCAATTGGATGTAAAGACGGTGTTTCTTCACGGTGAACTTGAAGAGGAAATTTTTATGAAGCAACCGAAAGGTTTTGAGGTCGCCGGTAAGGAAAGTCATGTGTGTAGATTGAAAAGATCACTATATGGGTTGAACCAATCACCAAGGCAATGGCACAAGAGGTTCGATTGTTTCATGATTTCACATGATTTTGTTAGATGTTCTTATGATAGTTGTGTTTATCTTAAGAAACTTAAAGATGGTTCTTTGTTGTATTTGCTCTTATAGGTTGATAATATGCTAGTAGCACGTAGTTCTTTGTTTGAGCTGGAGAACTTGAAAGTGTTGCTTTCAAGTGAATTTGATATGAAGGATCTTGGTGAAGCCAAGAAGATTCTTGGAATGGAGATTTTGAGAGACCAGGCTAAGGGTGTCTTATACCTTAGTCAAAGGAAGTACATTGAGAAAGTTGTGCAACGTTTCTCCATGGATGATGCTAAAGGTGTGTCTACTCCTCTTGCCTCTCATTTCAAATTGTCCAAGAAGTTATGCCCACAAACAAAGGCGGAAGAAGAGAAAATGGTAAGAATCCTGTACACTAGTGCTGTTGGTAGCGTGATGTATGCCATGGTATGTTCTAGACCCGATCTATGTCTAATCCGGGGAAGGGACATTGGGAGGCACTTAAGTGGTTATTGAGATATTTGAAATGTACTTCTAATGTTTGTCTCATGTATGGAAACGATACAAGCGAGCTAACCAGGTTGTGTGACTCGGACTATGGAGGTGATCTTGATAATAGAAAGTCCACAAGTGGATTTGTGTTCACATTAGGTGGTTCGACGGTAAGTTGGAAATCATCGTTACAAGATGTGGTTGCCTTTTCAACAACCGAAGCGGAGTACATAGCCGTTGCCGAGTCATTCGAAGAAGCAAAGTGGCTAAAAGGTCTTGTTGGTGAGATGAGCAATAACGTGTGTTTGGTAAGTGTGCATTGTGATAGTCAAAGTGTAATTCACTTGGCTAGAATTCAAAATACATTTCATAAAAGGTCCAAACACATTGATATTAAGTATAATTTCATCTTTGATGAAGTTGACCACAAAAGGCTGATTTTGAAGAAAATTGATACTAAAGAAAACCCGGCCGACATGATGACAAAGCCATTGCCTACAACCAAGTTTGATTTGTGTGTTGACTTGGTTGGTCTAGCTCCTTACTTGAAGTAATGCCCTTTGGGGAATTTGAGGTGCGTATGTTATTTTTGTTTATATTCTTGTAAGATGAAGTGGATTGATGAATGCTTTGACTTGGGTGAACTCAAGTGAAGGTGGAGATTGTTATGAATAGTGTGACTTGAGTGCACAAATTGATGTGTGCATTCATGAGTGGAATTGATAGGATGGAATCCTATGTCATTGGTTAATATTAGAATTAAGTGAGTAACTTAATATTTGTAGTGTTTCAGTGTGATTTATTTGGTGAAGTAATCATGAGAGTTATTGGTTTTAATGGTGTTTAATGAAGAATTACAAAGGGTTTTGGAAGATGCTTTGCTCGAGCAGAAATTGTCAGAAGAATACTATAGGTCGCTTGAAAGCTCGCTAGACCAAGTGAACTCTTAGGTGGGTCGAGTGAACAAACATAATGTATCCAGAAGTTGCCTGTAACCCGCTTGACCGAGTGAGCTCTCTGTTTTGGTCGAGCGGTTCCTCTAATACACCTAAGATGCTGTTTTTGTCTTTTTAAATCTTAGAGCTGTTTCCACTCATTTATTATTCAGCATTAAGAATGTATTAAGTGAGCAATTATCATTGAATGTAATTAGACTATAAATAGAGCTCTCATACTCATTCAAGATAATCATAAAACACAACCCCTAAGCCAAACACATAGCTTTGTTTTATCTCTTACTCAATTGTAATACTTCATTTGTAAGAGTGTTTTACTCTTTTAAATAATATAAATAAGAACTACACACCACGGAGGACGTAGCCATCATTGGGTGAACTTCTTTAAATCATTGTGTCATTATTGCAAGTTTTATATTATCAAACATTTGTTAGTTCATTTAAATTATTATCGTTCATCAAAGTTCTTCACATCGTATCGATTTTGGCAAATATTTCAGAAATAATAAAAATTCATAGACTTATCCATGATTGATCAATCATCACATATATAAAGCGACTAACATTAACCCACAAACTTTGGTCGTTGAATCTGAAAGCATACTGACTGACTGATGTAAACATTAATTCACAATCAAAATAGTGATTATGATAATACCCATCTTTCTTCTTCTTTTACTATATGTAACTTGCATTTGAAAATGTGATTTTTTTCTCAAACAATCTGACATGATACGTGATTTGCAAAATGACCAGTGAAGATAAAGAAAACTACAGATTTTACCCACGACATTGCTTTGTTATGAGTTTTTTGATTTTTTGTTTTTTTAATTATATTTTTGACAATTTTGGATTTGGAATTAGGGTAGGGACACATGACTTTTTTTATCATCCCCACAGATGGCGCAAAACTGTTTTGGTAATAAAACGAGGAAGTACAAAAAACACTTAAAATACCTGGGTATAAGGTGTAATCGGGGACAATTGTTAGTATGTTGAAAGTGCTTATGATCCTTCCACTTATGAGACCTCAAATCCTGCAATACACCGTTAGCCTTAGCCGAGGGGTGATTTCCCAAAAAACCCCTCCGACGCTTAAGTTAGATCGAGAAACAAAAATCAATGAATGTATGATATTGAATGAATACAAGATTAATGGATTGTAGGATGAGTTTATATCAATTGAAAGAATATTTGGTTAAGTATAGATTGTAAGTAGAAGGGCAGTATATTTTTGCAGAATAACGGTAGGAATATAAAAGCTTTTTTGTGCAAATCATGTATGCAACATGTATTTATAATGGTAGAATGGAGATTGGTTAGTGAATTAAGGGACATTATGGGCATGATGGGTGGTAGTAGTAGGTAATGGTGAGTAGTGGATAGTTTTTTTAGGAAGTAAGTGGACCAATGTGTATGGTTTAGGGTTTGACTAAATAAATAATATGTTTATTTATTTAACCTCGTAACAAAAAGTAATAAAGAAACTTTTGAACAAACAATAGAGTGCACGTAATAGAGAGCTGATAAGTAAAGAATAAAGTAAGTATTTATCAAACAATATTTGACGATGGGTCATTTAATATAGAATTCATTAGGGGATTAGAAAAATTTATAAAATTTGCAATTTCAAAAAGTCGTTCATTGAAAATTAAATATCCTTGTGCGAAATACAAAATGTCGTCTTTAAAAAACCAAATGATGTGAGGGATCATTTGTTACGCAAAGGATTTGTGGAAGATTATTACGATTGGAGGTATCATTAAGATATTGCTGCCGGTGAAAGTAGCAGCACCAATAACGTGTTTGTCGGGGAAGAAGTAAATGTTCCTTCTCCCACGCATAACCCTGAGGAAATATGTTCGTATGGTTCATGATGCTGCTGCGAGTAGATTTCCGGACACGTATCAAAACTTCTTTCCACAAAATGACTATGGTTACATGGAGGAACAGTCGCCTGACGATGTAATACCTGAAGAGTCGAATCCTGAGGCGAAATTTTTTTCGAAATGTTAAGTGCCGCAAAAAATCCACTGTATGATGGATGTGAAAATTACTCTCTGATGTCGATTATAGGGAGAATAACGAATCTAAAGACAGAACATAATTGCTCAGAAAGGATGTATGAAGATATGTGCACTTTGATGAGGGAGGCTTTACCTCAATCAAACTCGATGACATCTATTTTTTTACGACACAAAGAAGCAAATAGCGGGGCTTGGGTTACCATCAGAGAGGATTGATCGTTGCATTAGTGGATATATGATCTATTGGGGTCGTACTGCTAATGCAAGACGTTGTCGTATGTGTTCGAAAACAAGGTGGGTCAGAGACGATGTTGGAAATAGACGAATTTGAAGGAGAAGATTTACATATCTTTCAATAGGTCCACGATTACAATGGTTGTATGCTCTCGAGTTACGGCAGGTCAAATGATATGGAATGCTGAGCACCCCATCGAAGAGGGGGAAATGTGTCACCCGTCAGACTCAGAGGCTTGGTTATATTTTAACGCAACACATCGAGATTTTGCTACTGAGATTAGAAATGTTAGGCTTGGTTTGTGTACACATGGATTCAACCCTTTTGGAAGCTCAGGAAGGCAGTATTCATCGTGGCCAGTGATTTTGACTCCTTAAAATCTCCCTTAGTGGATGTGCATGAAGACACCATACGTGTTCTTGACAGTCATTGCACCAGGGCCTAATAATCCTAAGCAGAACATCGATATTCACCTACAACCTTTGATTAAGGAACTTAAGATGTTGTGGAAAGACGACATCTTGACTTATGAAGTGTACACAGGTCAGAACTTTTGTCTTAGAATGACATTTATGTATCCAATCAGTGACTTTCCAGCATATTCTATGTTATCTGGATGGATTACTCACAGTAAAAATGGATGTCCTCATTCCATGTCTGATTCAAAGGTTTTTTATCTGAGACATAGTAGGAAGATGTGTTGGTTTGACTGTCATCGTATGTTTTTGCCTGACCGTCATCCGTTCAAAAGGGATAGGGTTAACTTCATGGCAAGGGTTCAAGAGGAGGAACATGCCCCACATATTCGCACCGGTATCGAGTTACTTGCGGAGCTTAACATGTATGGGATGAAGAAAGTATACGAGGATGGTGCACACGAATTTAACGGCACTTATTGTCCGTGGATTGGAGGGTGGAAAAAGAGAAGTGTGTTTTGGGACTTACCGTACTCGGAAACTAATATGATTAGACACTGTCTTGATGTGATGCACATTGAAAAGAAATTTTTCGATAATATATTTGATACAATGATGCGTGTTGGAAAGGGAACCAAGGATCATATTGGTGCACATAGAGACCTGCAAGACCTCGGCATTAGAACTGCGTTGCTTCCAGTGGGGAACGAAATCCCAATGGCATAATATACTTCGGCTGATAGACGGATTTATGCTCTGCTAGAGTGGCTCAAGACATTAAGGTTTCCAGATGGTTATGTGTCCGACTTGGCAAAGAACATTCACATGACCAAACATTCCATATTTGGGATGAAAAACCACGATTGTCACGTTTTCATGCAACGCTTAACTCCAATTGCTTTTCGTAAGTTGCTCCCTGTACCTATTTGGGAGGCTCTAAATGAGTTAAACTTGTTTTTCAAAATGATAACTTCTCCAAAACTCAAAACGTCAAATTTGAAATTAGAGTCTTAAATACCAATTATACTGTGCAAATTAGAGAAGATCTCCCCCCTATCCTTCTTTGATTGCATGGAGCATTTACCCGTCCACTTATCATACGAAGCAAGAATAGCTGGATTCGTTCAATATAGGTGGATGTATCCATTCGAAAGGTATGTGTACGTCATCCACTTAATATTAATATTTTTTTCATTTATTTGATATGTATTGTCTAATTAATATTTACATATAGGTACTTATGGCATCTGAAAATCAATGTTGGAAACAAAGCCCATGTTGAAGCGTCAATGTGCAATCAATATCTTACTGAAGAAGCTTTACATTGTTGTATCTCATTACTTCGACCCAGAGGTACGATGTAGGTATAGAGACCTCCCTATGCATGATGACGGCGGTGACAATAATGATAGATCAGGTGTTCTTTCAATTTTCACTCACCCTGTCACATTTCATAGGAGGGGTAAAACTGAATTCTTAAATCCCAATGATCTTCAAATTACACATCGGTATGTTTTGTTGAATTGTCCTGAGGTTGAACCCTATCTGAGAAAGTTCACAAGCTAGCTACATTCCAATGTGCCTTCCATGCCACGTCAACAGTTTGATGCTTTATTCGAAGAGAAATTTCCAACATTCTTCGAAGATTAAGTTTATATTCTTTTTCTAATGACATTGTTGATTATTTACTCTAACTCAATTGTTTTTTTACAGGCTTTTGTCGGTCATCTTGATTATGCTCCGAATGGTCAAATACTGAAAGACATGGCACAAGGACCTTTAAAATGTACTAAAAGTTTTAATATCTATAACGTCAATGGTTATAAGTTTCACATTATCAAACATGCTACGAGAAAAGCTGCAGACAATAGCAGAGTGTGTGTCAAAGCACTGATGACATTCAAGACAGAGATGACTTCTACGGTCGGCTTGAAGATATTATAGAGCTTGAATATCCGGAAATGCCAATCAAGAGAGTTACCTTATTCAAATGCCACTGATATGATCTGACTCGTCATGGACGTGGAAGCGGCACACGTGTTCACGAACGCTATCAGAGAGTAGACATCCACATGAATCGGTCTTATGGAAAGTATGACCCATTTGTGCTTGCTAGTTAAGCTACTCAAGTTTATTACATGTCATATCCAAGTTTAATACGAGATTTACCAGATTGGCGAGTTGTGTGCAAAGTAAGGCCAAAGAAATATCAAGTTAGTGTTGCTATACCCAATAACTTACATGATAGCGCGTTCCAACAGGAACAACGCATACAATTTCAGGTCTCTTATAAAGACAAATTCTGGATAGTTTATTGAGTGCGATGATGAACCAGAACATTCTCGATGAAGATACTGATGTTGATCTAATATTTTCCGTTTATGAGAAAAAGGACGATGCTGAATGTTTTAGTGATGAGGGTGAAGAGGATATAAACTATTATTAGTATATATTGATGTGTTTCATTTTATTGTATTTGACTCTATGTATTTTTATTAATACTAAAATATTGTTTATTCTTTTTTTTATTCATTATTATTTCCAATTCCTATATTACTCGCAAATAATAATTTATTTAAGCAAATTAAATAATAATATAAATAATAATAATAATAATAATAATAATAATAATAATAATAATAATAATAATAATAATAATAATAATAATAATAATAATAATAATGATAATAAGAAAAAATAATAATAATAATAATAATAATAATAATAATAATAATAATAATAATAACAACAACAACAACAACAACAACAACAACAATAACAACAACAACAACAATAATAATAATAATATAAAAATTACTTACAAAAATACACGGATAAGAAAAAGACACATCATCAAAACAATAAATGTACTTATGTGACAAAAACTTTGTCGCCTAAATTGTCGCATAAACTACTGTATATTAGCAAGTACTGAACTAAAAAGACAAGACAATGAAAAGGTGACTGAAAAAGCAAGCTTCAATTGCTAAATAAATTCTAAGCGACAATGTAGGCGACAAAACTTTTGTCCCATAGCCTTATTTTTTGTGCCAAAAACCTGCAAAGTAAAAAGTGATAAATGAGGGTGAAACATAATAAAACGTATTATGCGACAAAAGCTTTGTTGCCTAATTTGTCGCTTATGCCTTTTTAAATTTAAAATTTAAACGGTCAAACGCTAGGCAACAAAAGCCTTTGTCACATACGTTTCCCTATATAATCCAACTTCGCATCCGTCATTTTCCCACACATTCATCTTCATTTCTCCTTTCATCTTCATTTCTCTTTTCATCTTCAATTCTTCTCTCTAACTTAATTCTTCAATCTTCAATCTTCAATCTTCAATATACTTCATACATAATTCTTCAATCTTCAAATTCACTCTTTCATCATCAACTCTTCATTTTTCCGTTGAATTTTTCTTGCATTTTCCGGTGACATTTCTTGGTATTTTCAGGTAATTTCGAGTCTAAATTGTGTTATTTTGTTCTTTTTATAGTTTATATATTCTATTAAATTATATATGTTTTTAATTTCTTTTTTTTTTTGAATATGTGCAACGTTGATTTTCAAATCCTGCTCTCGTTCATCTTCACTGTCCATCTTTAAAGGTATTATCTTAGTTATGCTTTTTTTTTTGGTTTTTTTTTTTCTAAAAATATGGCAAATATCGAATGCATGATTGTTAAAAATGTTACTGTTTTTATGGCGATATGTACTGTCGAATGTATGTTAAAAATGTCGAATGCTACTGTTTTTTTTACTATTTACTAAATAATGCATGTGTTTTTTCGAATAACATGGCAAGTCAAAACTTCTTTTTTTTTTAAAAAAAAATGTCGAATGCTAATGTTAAAAATGGTACCTTTTTGGGTAAATAAAATGTTGATTGCATGAGTGTTAAATAATGCATGTTACAACTACTAAATAATGGTATTGTTTTGTTAAATAATGCATGTTAAAATTGTTGTTTTTTTTGTTAAAAATGGTATTGTTTTTTTGGTAAATATAATGTCGATTGCATTAATGTCAAATGATGCATAATAAAACTACTACTAATTAAATAAGGGTATTGTTTTGTTAAATAATGCATGTTCAAACTTGCTTTTTTTTTTTGTGAAAAATGGCAAATAACCCAAACAATCAAAATAATAACCAAACAAACAACCTCTTTTTAACCGCAAGTGACTATGGTTATCAACAACCTAGTGATGTGCAAATTCTATTTAACCGCAAGTACACGGTGTACGTGTATTCGTGCGTCGAACACAAGGAATTTAGGACAAGAAACTTGCTAATTTCTACTAATTATATTGCTCAAAAAGAAAAATATGTTTGATGGGTTGTTTTCTAGCAAACTAAAAATGCAATAACAAAATGTGATTGAAACTATACAATGAAAGATCTAGGGTGTCGGAAAACCCCTAAATTCTTGTATGATTAAACTCTCATTAATGTCTATGAAATGTCGGATTAATTGTGTGATTAAATATGATAATGTTAATCTCAAACTCTAACTCTGTTGATTAACTATTAGATTAAGACCCTACTAATTCAGTTCTCACACGTTAGTTTTGTTGAACGAATTAATTTTAAATAAAATTTACCTTAAAGCAGAGTCGATCCCAATCTCACACGCTAGTTCTACTGACTAGTCTGACAAAGCATATTTAATTTTGGGTTATTAGCACAATTCAACCACTTTAATCCTAATTCATAGACACCTTCAATCATCAAATCATACTTGTATTATAGGTTCAAACCCTAACCCTAGAAAATGGATCTACTTACTATTCATGATAAAAACAATAAATAAAAACCGTAGAATGAAACTAAGCATGATAAAAGATGATAATAATGAAATTTGCAAGGAAAATTAATGATTAAACTATGAGACACACAATTAAAGATCCAATAGACAAAAATATGAAGAACAATACTACTTTTAATAAATGACAATTTCTAGGAAAAACAATTAAAGTTTGACAAGGAAAGATTAGACTAATACAAATTTGATAAAGAGAGATTAATTAATAATAAGAAAGTAAATTAAAGACAAGAAATTAAAAGCTTACAAATATTAAAAATGGTCTTCAATGGAGAAACATCAATGAGGAAGGAGGAAGAAGAAGAGGGTTTCAATCTCCCTGCCTTATGCTCCCTTAAGGAGGCTTAACCTAATTGTCCCTTATTACCCACTAAATAAACCCTAAGAAGTTAATTAAAATAAAAATAAAATAAAATAAAATAATACACAATTAAAGTGACGAAAAAAACGTTGCCCGGAATCCAGAAGAAAAAGCCTAGTCGGCGCTCACATCCAGGACCAAAAAGTCGAGTCGGCGTTTTGCGTTGACAATTTCAGCAAACTTCAAACAGTCGCCATTTCTTGCTCAGTTGTTAGAGTTGGGCATATAATATAGCGTTATAAAACTCGTGAAGTCTAGTTTCCAGTGTCGCAAACCTTGCATTAATTAGATCTTCATATCAAAAGTTATAGTCAAAAGAGTAGACATATATCAAATTTCACCTCAAAACTTTTGCATTATTAATACTCTTCTACCCTTTTGATCATTTTCTTTGTAGAACATCTTCAATTGAGCTAAAATCACTTTAGTAAATTTCGTGATCATTAAAACCATAAGAATTATGCTTAAAACAATCAAAACCATTCAAAATCAACAGGAATAACCAAAATGAGTAATGTAGCATAAATCTTCAAAATAAGCACGAAATTACTAACAACCACCATCATTGAGGAGTATAAAATGATATGAAGTGCAAATAATTGTACTTATCACCTAGTTACTATGGCAACATCAACCAACCGCCATACCAACAACCATACCAATAACCATACCAACAATCTTTCTCAAGTCTCTTAAATCAACATAGTAATCTTTCACTAAATACTCCTAATAATCATATACTACACCGCTGGTAGGGGATTATCAAAATTTTAAACAATATCTCTACCAGCTTAATTATGACCCATCCCAAATGAACTATCATAGGGCATATTCTCAGTTGCCTGTCCATATGCCCCTCCATTATGATATAGATCCAGTGATGACAACCTAACAACCTCCTCAATATTTTGTTGAGTAAGTTGACGATGATGGAAGGGATGGTGATGAAGAAGAAGAGCGCACTCTCGACGGCATTGTCAGGATGACGAAACTCGTCGAGCACCTACTCAGACGCCTCAACACGCTTCTTGGGATATTCCTAGGGACAGTAGGCAATTACTACTATGGCTCCCAATAAAAAAATAGTAAGTTAACTTTATTAACCAAAATGAATTAGTTAAGAAAATAAAATATACATATTAATTGTAATTTTTTAGATTTGATGCTTCAGGGGAGTCAAACCCAAGAAGAGGCTTCTCTTCCAAAATTGAAAAGATGTTTAAACTGTCTCTGAACCCTAGTGGCACTTCTTAGAAAAAGGTGCTAGAGTCCGTTAAAAATTTTTATTGGGACGAGTTTAAGGTATATGCTAATTTTGCTTTTATTACATTCAATCAAATTAAATGGAATTTGATATAATATGTAAAATTAATTATAATTTTTTTGTATTTTAATATAAAATTACAAATTCTATAAGTGGCATCCTAGCATTGACTAGGATGTCTACAAAGAATGGTATGCTCGATGTTCACTCTAGTACCGGGACACAATTAACAAGAACTAAAGAGAGAAAGAGAGCTCTCGTCCCAACGAGAGAGGGAACGGGCCGAGAAAGAGAGTCAGGGCTTAGAGATAGAGGAACAAGGACTCTTTGTCCCTGACTTCACCCACCGAAGTTCTGGAACACCTTGAAGAGTTACTCTGATATGCAGGTTGTTGTTACGAACCAAAGGAGTACGCGACTCCGATGGTCAGTGTGTCCTAATCACCGAATACAACAAATAAATTGCAGTAAGTTGAAATTTATTTTCTAGTTTTGTTGGCTATATTTGATTCGTATATAATCTATTTTTCATTTGTTTATTAAGAGCAATACCGCAAATTGGAAGAACATAATGCAACAAGAATGGGCGATGAACTTGATCACTCTAAAATTTATCTAGAGGCGATCATGGAGATAAATAAAAATTAAAAAAAACGCCTTCTTTTCCGGGGTATTATGGTTTGGGGTTTACCAATGAATACTACTACCCTAATCTATTTAAGAACCGTTTTACCCCTCGAGAAGAGCGTGCTATACAAGATGAAGTGAGGGCGCGTCTCTCCGAGCTTCAGCGGTATATGCATGAATTTCGCGTATTCATATAGTTCAACTCGACGAGAACAACCCTACTGGAGAAGATATAAGAGAAATGCGGGAGTGCTTACAAGCTCTCAAAGAAACTTACCAACAATTACGGAATGCATTACAAGGGAAAAGCACTAATGCAGGCAGTGGTTCAGGAGTAGGTGGTCGTCAAGGTTTGGGTTGCGATATGGGTAGTAGCCCAAGTGGATCGGGTGGTTCCCGGAAGGGATGGTCATTGGTCCAGGACCCTGTTGGACCCGCCCCGGACATGCTCCTTTTTTAAGGGTCTGGGTCTTAATTTTTTAGACCCATCGGATCCGGATCCGGGTCTAGATCTTAAAAAAATTTGACGGGTTCGGGTCCGGGTCTGAGGTGAAGACCCGGTCCAAGACTCGGACCCTAAACTTTTAAATTTTATATTTTAAATTTCTGATTTCTTAATTCATTTCTAATTTAATGAAAAGTTGAAAGCATGTTTTTTCCTAAAGCCTAAACTAAAGCAGTAAATAAAGCCTAAAGCCCTAAACTCCACTACTCTAGTAAGCCTAATTTCTCATTTAGTCTTTTATATTTGACTTTTAATTATGTATTTAGACAAGTGTTTTTACGTTCTAGTAATTACTTTGTATTTGAATTCCATGGACTCGAACAGGTGTTTGTAATACGATAATAAGTTGCTTACAAAAATACAAAAAGACTCGAAAAAGGTTTAATTTCGACAAATCAAAGAGGCTTTGTATAAGACCCATTAAGGACCCATTAAGGACCCTAGACCCTATCAGATCCGTAGGGTCCGGGTCTGGGTCTGAAAATTCTGGACTCTTAGGGCCCGGATCCAGGTCTGGATCCAAAAAAAATAAAAGGGTCCGGGTCCAGGTCTGGCCAGACCCGCTCCAGACCCGCCCCATGACCATCCCTAGTTCCCGGGGATCGCATAATACCCGCGGTGGTGATAGTCGCTCTAGTTGTGGTGGTTATTTTTAATCTTTGTATTTTAAGATTTTTTTGGGAAGTATATCTACTCCCTCCATCCCATTTAATTTGTAGCATTTTCCATTTTGGTATGTCCTACTTAATTTGTATCATTTCTATTTTTGGACTATGACCCACCACTTCCTTTTAATCTCATCCATACATGTTAACTTTCTTTCAATTTCATCCACACAATTTATTTTCTCTCTTCATTTATTAGCAATAACCACCTTTTTCTTAAAAAAACAACCCTTTTCTCTTTGATACAAATTATTGAATATAGTATTTTTATGTATTATTTATAAAAAGAAAAATATTTTTTTTATTATTTAATAATAATGGTATATTTACTATTATTATTTAATAGAAATAACAAATATTCAAATTTTTTTATAGCCTATGAATTAATTATGCGACATAAGCGACAACATTTATGTTTTGTCGTAGAGCTCAGTGACACGTTAGGCAACAAAATAAATTTTATGCGATAAAGATTTAGGCGACAAAGTTTTTTTTTGTCTATTTTGTCGCCTAATGGCTTCTGTGACAAATATAAGCGACAAAAATGCTTTATTGCATTTTCTTTTTCTATTTGTTGTGTTATTCAAAATTCTAAAAAGTTGTTATTTAGAAAATACATATTTAGACGAATCTAACCAGATTTTACATGAATATATTTTTTCTTATAGATCAATGAGAAATTATAGTCAAAATTTCTAACTAAAATTCATAAGTTCTATTTAAGAAAAATATATGAAACAGAGTATTTAAAAGCAGAGCAAATATGTAGTAAAACGCTAAGCTCAATATGCATATAAATGACAATGCAGAGATATTTTAATAAATAATGGTGATTTTTGTGAAGTTAACAAATGACCCTTATGTGGTAAAATTTGATAGAATGGGAGTTTTGTGATTTTAATTTAACTTTTTGGTTTTGTTTGTTTTATTATTATTATTATTATTATTATTATTATTATTATTATTATTATTATTATTATTATTATTATTATTATTATTATTCTTTTTATTCTTTTGTGGTGGTTTACAAATTATAGTGATTGATTTAGAATTTTTGAATAATTAAAACATTCTGAAAGAGAGATAGTCTAAGTAAATAACGGTTATTTGTAATAGAAGTATTGGTGAAAGGTCTTCCCGTAAACTAGACGCTCTGAAACTTGTCTTCCATCTAAGGGTAAAAAGTACGCTTGTGATGAAATAAAAAGTTCACCTAAAGTCGTGTCATAAAAGAATGGTATTATTAAACTTCGCTACCCTTTTCATTTCATCGCCACCCCTTATATAGTGAATTTTCAAGATTGCTCCTGCATAATTTTCGAACTCAAAAACTCTAACATCTCTCTAAAAACTCTCTAAAAGCACTCTCTAAATTAAAACAAGCTAAACCTTGAAATCAATTCACAATGGCGACCCAAAAATGAGCATGAATAGGATTCCGTAAGTACTTCAATCGATTCGAACTTTTTCAAAAAAAAAAAAAAGGATGAACACCAGTTGCGCGACCGAGCAGCGGGTGGGTCGCGTGAAACGCGCGACTGGCCTACAATCGCACGTTTCACACTACCCAACCGCTGTCCATTCGCACGTTTCACGCGACCCAACCGCGATCAGTCGCGCGTGACTCCTCCTCCCCTTTTTTTGAATTTTTATTCCTCTTATTTATTTAAATTATTTTTTACTTTATTACTATTTAATATATATGTTGTAGTAAATTATTTTATTTTATAATTTATATATATTTTATTTAGCAAATTATTATTTATTTAATATTTTGTATTGTTATTGTTAATTTATTTGAAATTTCAATTATTAAACTAATTTATTATTTATTTAATATTTAATATTTTTATTTTTAATTAATAAACCTAATTATTATTTATTTAATATTTTTATTATTAATGTTTATTTATTTAATATTTTATTAACTTAATCTATGTTTTATTTTATATTTTAAAGTAACATAATATTTATAGTGATTATTATAATTTATGTACTATTTATTAAGATTGAAAAATTATTTTACATTTGCAGGACTTTGAAAACTCTGGGGACAATGTAGATTACTCTGATAGATTTGTTACGAATGGAGAATTTGATTCTGTAGATGAATTACATGCTTGGATCGATGCGTGCTTCATATAAACAAAAAGAAGGACGTTCTAGAGTTAGTTTGTACTTAAAATGTCATCGCTATGGTAATGTTAGGGCTGATTTGCGTAACTTAGATAATGCTACCCCATCTGGTTCTAAAAGTAGAACACGTGGGTGTAAATTTATGATTGTAGGAAGTAGTCTTAAATCAGGGGAAAGACCTTGGACGGTGAGGGTGTGTCCTGGTGAAAAAGAAAGACATAATCACCCGTTCTTAGTGTACAGAGATGGTCAAATAAGGGCAAATAGGTTGACTGTAGATATTCGATAGCACATACGAGAGCTTAGTGCAACCGACATGCAACCTGTGTTTATCGACCTCAATTAAACAAAATTTTCCTGGTTTTTTTGCTAGTATGAATCAAATTTATAATGTAAGACAATCAATTAGGAGACAAGAGATGGAGGGTAGGACTCCGCTTTAACACTGTCTTTATATGGCCACAGAGCATAATTACGTGGTTTGGACAAACTTGGATTGTGAAGGGCAATTGAGTAGATTATTAATTGCAAATCCTACATCCATCCAGATGATACATACGTAGCCCTATGTTGTTTTGATAGATACATCATACAAAACAAACAAACAAAAGTGGCCGCTTTGTGAAATTATTGGAATGACGCCAACCAATCACAACTTCTTGGTTACGTTTTGTTTGATGCGAGATGAGGCAGCTGTGTCATATTCGTGGGTGTTGGAGAGATTGAGAGATATTTTTGGCAGAGCTCAGACTCCCAACATAATCGTAACTGATCGAGACGAGGGTTTATCTGCAGCTATTCGTGATGTCTTCCCAGGTAAAAAGGTTATATTGATTAATTATTATCGTTCTATTTATTAAATATATCTTAATTATATTCAATCTTCTATTTAATGTAGATGTTCGACATTTATTATGCGTATGGCATATTGCAAATGATGTTGAGAACATGGTGGATAAATTGTATGGCGAGAAAAGAAATTAACAAGGGCAGATTTTCAGCCAAACTAGATGGAACCCCCTTGTGAACAGTTCTATGCTCGCTGAATTTGAAAACAAATGGGAATCGATTGTGGCTACATTAGATATTTGGCATGAACATGGATTCTACTCAAAGAGAAATTTTTGCGTGCATGGACGAATGACTGTTTACACATGGGTAACCAAACTACCAGCAGAGTTGAAAGCCAACACTCGTCTTTCAAGTACTATCTTGGTAGCGGTAATAGCTCATTTGATACCATGTTTAAAAGAGCACACAAACAAATAACAAATCAACAATTGAGGATCCGAAAAGCACTACAAGAATCCATGAATTCTATTTCAAGGTCTTTGCGATATAATTTCTTGAGACTGTTATATCGTCATGTATCCATTTTTTCATTGGAACAATTGCTGCTTGAGCATAACCGTAAGTTAGTGTTGGGTGATTATATCTTTGAAAAATGTAGTTGTGCACTTCAAAGCACCCATGGATTACCCTGTGCTGGTTACTTTTATTTCTCGATTAGGTCATAAGGTTCGTTGTATTTGGATGACATACATCCATTCTGGAAAACATTAACGTACATAGAGGTAGAAGTTGACACCAACAAAGGAGTACGGCACCAAACGTCGATGATAAAGAGTACTTTTAATCGTTGGTTGATGAAGTGTTAAAAGCCGATCCGGCAGTTGTATGACGCATGTCTCGGGTACTTGAAGATGAATTACATCCTGATGGTATCGATATACCTGAGCCACATGCAAATCCACCAAGAAAGGGAAGACCAAAGACAAGTAAAACCCACAGGAGAAACAAAAGCTCTTTTGAATACAAAAGATCGTCCTCTAGGGGTTGTAGATCGACATCTTCATCACGCAAGAGATCTAGTGATAGATCTAATGCTCAATCAACGCAATCGTCAGTTGGAACTAACATTAGTTTCAACGTATCTGGTACCTGTCTTTCCAATCTATTATTCAAATTAGTTTATTACAATTGAATGTTACTAACTTTTTTTTATTACAGATGGTTTAGCAGGTCGACTTTTCACTCGTTCCATGGCCCAATCACATCCCACAAATTCTTCCTCCGTACTTCTTTGATTGGATTGAGGTTATAGGTGATGAAAACTGTGGATTTAGAGCTATTGTCGTTACAGAGTTAGGAGGCGAGGAGGCATGACCTGTTTTACAACGTGCATTGTGTATGGAAATGCAAACAAATAGAGAGCAATACCTACGTGTGTATCTATCAGCAGAGACGCTAGATAATGCTATATTCAGAATTGGTTCACATAGCAAGGGACCTGCACCGTTTATTCACTGGTTGGAGGCACCGACGGGATTGTACTCTACATCAACATTTCTTAACATTGCCATTGCGTATTATGGTGTTGACGGTAATCCCAACTATAACTGTTTACTTCTTCTGTTAAGGAGAACAACGGGTTTGCATGGTGTAAATAAAGTTATACATATTTGTTGGGTGACTAGAAATCATTATGTTCAACTATTAATGAACAATGATTCATCTTTACTGCCGTCAATCCAGCGATCATGGAGAGAAGCAACTGACAATTCATGCAGACATTTAGAAACACATTTTTGAAACAGGATTTTTCTTTGGAATAGACTATATGGGGTACAACCACCACAAGGTGACAACACCACTGAAGATGTAGTCAATTTAGATAGTCCATAGTACAAACACAAATAGTCTATGAAGGGCCTTGCCCTCTAAAAGCTTGCCATTCGGCAGATAAATCTCTAACTTCTTCCATATATAGATCAACAATCTGCTTTCCTTGGGGGTCATATCCACGACAGCAAGCATCTTGAGCAGTGGCGCGATTCGACTCGAAAATTCATTTGTAAACTGTAAAAACAAAAAAATGGTTTTAACCAAAAAAATAAACAACTTTTAAGTAATGGAAACAAATAAAAGGAAATAAATAAATAGAAACACTAACGTATTCAAATCTGCTATCAGCTGCACCAAAACGGGCACTCGGTCTGTTGAAATACACGAAGATGGTCGAATGCAACAAGAGGGGGGTGAATTGTTGTGTATCTAACTTTACTTCATTTTTCTTCTAATTTGCGGAATTTTAACAAACAAAATAAAGTTTAAATGTAAAAAGCAAAAGATAAAAAGGAGACAAAGATTTTACGTGGAAACCTTCTTGGCCTAATAAGAAGGAAAACCACGACCCCCCGGAATTTCAAAATTCTCACTATGTTTTAGGCAATTAAATACAATTACATAAAACAAATATGCTTCACTTGAAGCTTCTCGACTCTAGGCCTAATTGTCTTTCTCTATTCTCCCTTTCTCTTTCTCTATTCTCACGATTCTCTTTTCTATACCTTTAGACTTCTCATGAGTCTAATTACAACAAAAAGACTCAATTACCCTTATAAGGCCAATTCTTAAAAAGATTAAAATTAAGTAGTTGCTCAAGAAAAATATAATGAATTAATTGGCAAATTCATGAACAAAATATTTTTCTTATTTTGATCTCACCTTAAGGACACTCTTAGATGGATATCAGTTTAGCGTAGCTTCCCTTATTTATAAAGGGAACAGCCATCAGTGCACTCAACCCACGATTACCATGTAGTGCACTCACCCCATGACTTCCATTTACATACTTGCTCCCAAAGAAAATTGGGAAGTTATTGAAAATAGAGGTGGAAAATGACTGCGGTTCTCTTGTACGGTTAATAGTACATGAGTCACTAGGAAGATCCTAAATATTAGGAGACTCGTTCAAAGTAGAGAATAAATCTCTTGGGTGTCCGAATTTATAGGAGACTAATTCAAAGAGAGGAATAAGTCTTCTTCATATTTTTAGGCGTTTAAAAACTTTTTGCCAATTAATAAATTAATTTAATTAAGCAACTAATTAAACTTTTAACCTTTTACATTAACTAAAACAGAAAACATAATTTTCGTAACTTCCAGTCAATGTCTTCTCTAGACCTGTATCGTGGGGAACAGCGTACTGTCTCCATCTACAACTTTCGTCAGGACTTTAACTCTAGGAACAGTAAACTGACTTCTAAAGCAATTGTCCAACTTCTTGGATATTTAAGACACGTACAGCTTCCACGAACAAAGTCATATGCTTCATCAACGATTAACACAATCGGATTTTTACCTACAAAACAATCTCTAAAATATGTTTGTTTATTAAAAGTGAAGTCATCATCAAAACCTAAGAGGCCAACACGGTCCTTCACTGGGGAGGAAAAAGGGGTGGGAGGACACTCTAAACCAGTCAACATAATCAGGAACAACCTCTGATGAAACAGATGCCCGACAAAGTGCCTGATCACCAACGCGGGCACAATAGGGGAACCTACTCCATGCCTCAATGTAAATAGATGGAAAAGCAAAGGTCACGGAATAGGTACCCTGTGCCGGTCAGAGAGCTTGGGTAGGTGAAACAGTTATAAAAACGTGTTTGTTAAAAATTACTTTTTTTTATAAGTAAAATGAGTTGTCATTTTAAAAGTAAAATTTTACTACGAATTATAGATATCAGTTTTATTATTTTTGGGACAAAATAAATTATACGGTGAAAAATAAAGACATATTATCCACCTCATACTATGATAAGTATGAGTAGGAAATTAATACCCACGTATGACCACTATGGCCTATCACTCACCTCTCAATCCATTAATCATCATAATAAACCCCTTCCCCTAGGTTATATATCTGTAAGATTATTTTTACTACTTTTTCTTTATACCATTATGATCTTCTTCATAACATCTCAAAGAAACACAAATCTGAGATCAATTTCTACCTTTATCTCTTCACAAAGTAGAACAAAAATCTGAAATTTTACCTACCTTCATCTTCTCAAAATATTGGTGTGAGTAAATTTAAATAAAATGTTTTTAATTGAAAAACCCTAATCTCAATTTCCGAAAATTTTCACTTAAATTTTATAAAGTTAGAATCTAATTAAAGTGTTTTAATGATTGTAGCTATTGTAGAAGATGGATGACACATCTAATTATCACCATCTCCAAATCTTTTTGGATTAGAAGTAAGTTTTTTTTATGTGTTCTTGATTTTACTTGCAAGTTTATTTAATGGTCAATAGGACCTTGAATTGACTTTTAAATTGTTATGTGATAGGTTTTTAGAAGGTCTTTTGTTATAATAATTGTAGTATCAAGAAGGTGCCCTTTTGAGGTAGCCATCGAAGAACTAGCAATTGAACTGAATCTTTGGTTTTGAAGTTTTATGTGATTGTGTGGAAATTTAACTTGCTCAAAAGTAACTCACAAATTAATCTATTTAAGCATAAATTGAGTATAATGAAGTAGTTTTAAGTTCTTAAATGGTTGTTGATTCATGTAAAAAGTTCAGAATAAATTTCAGTTTATGTGAGCAAGTTCTGTCAGAACCTCTGTTGCTATTTTTGAGACAGTTATAGTCATTTCGGGGTTCTGGTGTCTGCATGAGATTTGTATAGCATCAAGTCGCGGTCGTGTGGGCACTTGAATGTCTCCAAAATGAGTTCGTATGAGAGAGTTATGTTCAAAATAGTGAAATACCAACAGGCTATCATGAAAACCAATAATGAGCTTTCTATTTTGCCATTTACGGGGACGTTCTAATTGTTTCTGGGTTTTAGTGTCTGCATAAGAATAGTAGAGCTCTGAGTCATGGTCGCGTAGCCACTTGAATCGCTTCTATACGAGTTCTTATGCGGAAGTCATGACCAAATTACTAACAGGTGTCCTGATATGGTACTAAAATGGAATTTATTAAGTGAGATTAGAAACTATAAAAAAAATTGGATGTTTAGGGTTATTTATTGGGTATTTAAGATTAATTTAGGGTTATTATTCTTCCTTTATTGATTGGTATTGTTGAGTTATGGTTCTTATTTGAGTAATATGCGTGTTTGGTTCAAGTATAAATTTGGGAACTTAAGAATTGATTAGGTATTAATTAATTGATATAAGTTGGTTATTAGGATTTAAGAATTATGTAAAATTAGTTAAACTCCATTGATAGTAGCTAAATTTCTTACACGTTGATGATTGATGATGAATTGATTGGTATTTTAAATGGTGATTGTTGATTTCAAAGAAAATCAATTGAATTGTTTTGTTTTATAATAAAATATTCGACATTGAAAAATGTCCGTTTTTGGGAATGGACAACGGATATTTATATCCGGATTATTGTGAAATCCTATAGCTTGATAATAGGTAATGGTTATTCGGATCGGTCTCGAGCCCCCGATCCCGTTTCGTTCTTGCAAGAACAATATTTTTGGTGATGACGATCATCTGTGTTCTCAGGATTTAGACCAAGCCTACTTGCTGACGGTCCATATATTCCCACGTTTTAAATTGTTACTATATTATTATTTGAGTTTTGAATAAATATGTTTGGTATATAAAGTTTTGTTTGTTTCGCAATGAAAGCATATGTTTCATTTTCCGTATTATTTCGCTATTAACTTGTAAAGTTATAGCCGTATTTTGATTCGTTATGCACTAAAGGTTCATAGCCATATTTATGTCGATACCAAACGGTCTTTTAAAAGAGTTTGGATTTGGATAAAATAATGTTTATAAATGGTTACCAAGTGAACAAGGAATTTGATTGGAGATGTTTGTTAATGACTTGTATATAAATGTAATAGTTTGTTAGATTACTCAACAATTCAATTGTTGACAGTTTTTGATGGGGCCTATCCCTTACGGGGGATAGAACCACTTTCACGTTGCCAACTTTAGTGTGGATGGATGTGCTGCTCTTTTATGTGTCATGTGTTGCGATAGCGAGGACATCGTTTTTGGAAGTTAACTTATAATGATATTTTGACAAATCTTGTGTTGTAAAAAATTTTTTTTAAGAGTTTTTAATGTATTAACTTAACTTATAACTGGGTTGTAATTAATTGTATTACAGTTATGTAAAGTTTTTAAATACTATGATATTGGTTGTTGTGGTTATCGAGCCACAAGTCGGATTCAGCCCAAACTTCTGTAAGTCTTCCGTTGTGCTTTATAGATAGTAATATTATACTATTTACATTGGGTCGGGCTGTTTCAGTAGGTCTCATAAGAGGGGGGAATAGCCTGTACAAAACCCAGTTGTCTGACTGTCCTCTCAGGCAAATACACCTTGACGATATCGAAACAGGTGATACCTCTGATAAAGGTGGTGCGTAGGTGCTCATTTAATAATCTCCTAGGAGAAGTAATGTAAGGAGTTCATTCTATCTGCTTACAAGCAAAATTAGCATTAGCAAAATAATCTAAAATTAAAATAAAATGTATAACAATGTGTGATGTGATGTATAAAACTTGAGTCTCTGTCATGGAGTCCAATATACTCCTACAGTCTCTCAACCTACTGAGCTCACGAACTGGCTTCTGTGTGGACCACATCTTAGCCCTCGTCTTGTTAGGCACATCAACTTGACGAGGATGTCGGCGGAAGACCGAGAAGTACTCGTAGATCCTTTTCTGTAACAATGTAAGACAACCAGTAATAGTCTTCACCCAGCCCTAGACGCGATACCCAATTGCCGATACAAATAAACCAGAGTCACTGCATCCCAAGCAATCTCATCCTGATCGGAATTCACAGTAAGTATAGGGTGAGGTCGCATCCCAATTCTAGTCTTATCCATCAACAGTGTTGAACCCACAATGGTCATGTAATAGGCTGTATATTGTGTCTCTAAAGAATTCTTTCGCAGCTCAGACATGGGCTCTCCAAATGGACCGGCTAGCGCGAGCTTCCATTCACTATCAGCAGGTTCAGCGGGGAGTGAACCTTCAATACCAATACGTAAAATGCATTGCATGTCGTGCAACATAATGGTCATCTCCCCCCAAGGCATGTGGAAGGTGTTGGTATCTGGTTGTCACCTCTCCACAAAGGCCATAATTAAAACACTATCAATATGCTGGTGCATAATGTATGGCAGACGCCCAAGGGGAGTAGCATGTAAAACTCCGTACAGCTCATCAGACATATCTTGCAGTCTGATGATCGCCTCTAATGACTTCTTCTTAGTACAACATTCCAAAATTGAAGGCGTACGCTCAGAGCCCTCAAAAATAACCTTAGCTATGTGCCCCTCGTAGCTAGGTATCAAGCGGGCGTCAGTGGGGCCCCTGGGCTGGGGTAATGTGATCAGCCAGTCCGTTTCAGCGGACTGTTGGTGCCTCCTCCCCTGTAGAGCCGCATCGTCAACTTGGCTATATTCTACATGATCAGAAGCGTCTGCCGTACTAGGGCATGCCCGTGTAAACTTACCAACATGCCCTTGCACGATCGTCCAATAACCTGGCTGACCAATAGAGCCTTCGTAGTCACTATCTTCATCACTGGAGCCCCTCGAATTACTCTGTAGGCTCGTCTAGTCCTCAAAATGAGTACGCACTTGGTGCAGCGTACTCGAACGTTGGGGCTGACTATGTCTGGCCGTCTCTTCCTGCCTAGCCTGCCTAGCAAAACCCGTAACCCCCCTCTCATGAAGGTCCCCTCTCAGTAAAGTCGGCTTAGAGCTATTTTCGCTCAACATGCCTCTAAAAGAACTCTTTCCTCTTTCTTGGTTACCAGTCATTTACTATAATTTTGATAATTTAATTAACTATTAATAATAAATTAAAATAATAAAATATTACGTTAAGTTAATTAAATGAATAAAAGATAATAATTAATTAACATATTAATTCATGATTGAAAATGATTACGTAATTAACATTAATACCGGCACTAAAAAGAATATAAAATTAATTTTTAAATTAATGTTAATTTAATAAACACTTTTAATAATATAAATTATTAACAAAGAATGTAATTCATACATATAAACTAATAAACATTTAAAATAAATATTATTAAATTAATAAATTAAATTACTAAACATTTAATTAATATATTATATTAGTTAATAATTATTAATTTAATAGTATTATCGTTATTATAATTAATTTTCAACAACAACAACAACAACAACAACAACAACAATAATAATAATAATAATAATAAATTACTTATTATTAACAAATATAATTTATTAACATAAATATTAATTAATGACATATAAAAAGATAAAATTAAAAAAAAATAATAAGGAGGCAGTCGCGCGCGACCCAATTGCCGCTGAGTCGCACAAAACGTGCGACTGGCTCCTTCCTTTTTTATTTTTGAATAAGATTCGATTAGAAATTATCTCGACTTATTGTTGATGTTTTGAATTCTCTAGCTTTAGCTCCATAAATTTTATGTTTTGATTTAATGTTTTTAGAGTTATAAAAGTGTTATTGAGTAAGACTGAAATGTTTTATACAAATTTTAAGTATTGAGGTATTTTCGTCAATTTATTAAAATAAAAGTGGTGATAAGATAAAAAGAGTGACAAAGTTTAAGAATTGGATAAAAGAATAAGAAAAGTAAGATGCTTTCATAGTTTCATGGAAAAAGTGTCCATTTTAATTCAACAAAAAAGTACGTTGTTACTCAATTTCTTGACACCTGCCCTTCTGGTTTTCATCATCAAACATGGATAATTAACATATGGTGCCATTTCAACATCCCAATCATATCATTAATTGTCCTACCAATCCCCCATTTAGGGGATTATTTTATAATTTATATACTAATATTATAGATTTTTAGCACTAGTGTTAAGTATTCAAAAGTTTTGATTTTATTTTCTCATATTTGATTTTTGTATATTTGTCATTATATAGATTCAATTATAACTATATCTAATTTGATGAAATTTAAATTTATTAAAGTTGGTTTTAATAGACTTGACATTAAAACGAATTAAAAATAATTCAACATGACTATGTATCAATTAATTAATAGATTAAGATAAAATATATACAAATTAAAATTAATCAATAAATAATGTTAAAAAATTAATTAGGACATAAATAAGAAGTAGTAAATAAGGTGGAATATGTTTTATTTGCAACACATTAACTTTTTATACAATCAAATTATAAGTTTTGTTTTGATCCTTTTAGTTTCGATAAATTAACATTTATAAATTTACATTTTTCTATAACAGAAAGATGTTAGCCATTAAAGTTCTTGTAAATCATTTTCTGCTATCCCTTATGAAAATCAAGGTAGTAAAAACATTGATCTAGTGCTTACATAATGCTCAAAAGTCAAATCAAATGCCCTCATATATTTTTTACTCTAATTATAAATCACTCTTATAAGTTTGTATTTTATTCACAGTATATAAATGAAAATATAAAAAATGAAACTTATTTGATTCGTCTCAACGTATATTTTATCAATATTAATTTTTATAATTTTTAACTAAGTACAATAAAAGATATATAAGATTAAAATTAGTGCATCTCATTGTGTGAAATCAAATGTAATCAAATAAGACTTTTGAGTAGTATAAGAGGGAGTAATATACTACCAATAAATCTATAGTGATTGACTTTTAAAGTCCAATGCCACAATCTTTCAAACGTTCTTCAAAAATAAAATCTAAACCATCCTATTTTTTTATTAATTTAAGTGTGATTAAAATTCAAAAAAAAAGTATTAAAATAGAAAATAGCTATAAATAAAATCATTTTATACATAAACTATTAAATATTTTGCTATCATAAAAAAAATCTCAAATTTGGTATTAATTATATATTTTTAATTAATTAAATTTATTATAGTGGTAGTTTTTAAAGCCAACCGCTGTACATTACCCAGTATAATACTCCCCTTCATTCTAGCCTAAGTGTCTATGTTGTTTTTTGAATCTATTCATCAATCATTCTAATTTATATTTTACTTATAATTTATAGGTTTAATGTAGTCAGGGAAAATCTTATTTAATTTGTCTCAATATAAAATTTATTGTAAATCCAATTTAAATAAGTTTATTTCAATTCAGTAAAACCTAACATAACAAACAAACATATAATTAATTATACTAAGTTAATCTAATCAAATAGCTTTAGTTAAAATAAGTTAAGCTCAAATATGTTTATTTAAACAAAATAAGTTATCATCCGTGCATAAAATTTAATCTGATTAAAAGAACTTAATCAAACAAAACCACTCGCAAAATTAACCAAAAACAAGAATTTAGAATATATTTTATTTTTACAATGAGTTTGCTACATATCATTTTAGCTAACTCCAATAAATATATTTAGTGTGTTATTATAACTAGAAATGACTCCTGATATTCTTTCTCCAAACTTTTCTACAAATTTATTTTCTTGTGAATTTTGTCTTTCTATTTTTATACATACTATAACTTAATAAAGTTAAAATTGATAAACATAATAGAACTATTAAATTAGATAAATGGGGTGTTTGATAAATAATTTATTGTTGTTTGATTCATTTGACTTGTTTAACCAGTTGGTAGTACTAGTTTTTTGTTATCTGGATAAACTAGTTGTATAAGCCATATGTTAATGAAGATGTTTGGTAAAATCGATTGTTGGATATTGATTGATTATTGATTATTAGAAAAAAAAGGGTTAAAAAGTCAAAAATCAAAGATATCACTGAGCGCAACTTCGATTTCGACTAAAAAGCCAAATTTTTAAGTGATGATAAAACATATATGAAGAGTATATTTTTAATTGTTTGGCCCACCAACAAGTCCAAAAAATCAAAATTCAACTCCTAAAAAGCTATTCACAAGACACAAGGAAATATTCTTCTATCCTACTTTTTTGTCTTAACGTTTATTCTAATTAATCGTAATAAATTTGTCTTATTTATATTTTTATATATAACGAGACCACAATAATTCGTCTAATTTCATGAACTCAACTCTCTCATCGTGGTGTTAAAAGTAAATGAGCGAAGACGAATGGGACATAAAGAGTATTCCTCCTATCAACGGTATCCAAATAGTTAGGAGTACTTCATATTAGGAGTAGTAGTAGATAAGAGAAGCACAATATCGTGACTCATAGGATAGAGAAACTAAATTGTTCATCGTACAAGTATAAAACTACGAATGCTACGTGTTATTATACCATGATTTACTGTCATTATTCCTTTTCCATAACATTTTTGAGGTACAAAAGAATGTGCTTTATTTCTATTTTACCTTTTTCTCCCTTGTTCTTCTTTTTTTCTCTATAATTTATTTATTTATCTCTTCAAAGCTTAGAATTATGCTTCATAATTAATTAATTAAAAAAAACCCTAATGATATTTATTCAGGGGAAAAACAAGAAGATGATGGAAGGAACTGATAATGGCTATCCTCTTACTGAAACTTTTTCAAGATTATCATCTCTTTTAGCTTCTATAGATCGTGATTTTCTTATTGCAACTGATGATACCCAGGTTTGTATTTTATTATTTATCGAACTTTTTATTTATTTTATTTTATTTTTTAAATTGTTATCTATTTGTCGTTAAATATTCCATTTTAAAATTTGAGTTCTTAATATTAACATTTGAAATTATATAAATTAAATATTTAAATTGATGGTTAAACCTTAAAAAAGACTTCATATTCCCATCAATTGTACGGTCTCAAACTTAATATAAAGATTTTATCTGTATGTTATTTTAATATTATGCTATGTAAATTAATTATATCACAGTATTCTCAAACTAAATATAGATAAATATATTTAAGGGTTGTATTTTGATTGATTTTAGTTATATATAGTAATTTTAAAAAGGTTCAACAAAATTAATTTTAAAAAAAAGGTTGAATAAAATTAATCTTTATTTGGGTTTTCATAATATATATGAGTAGAAAATATCTCAATGAAAAATAATCAGTTTTATGTAATTCATGGAAGTAATGATTTATTTTAAACTTTTTAAGTTTATGTTACATAAGTTTTATGTAAATTATGGAGCATAATAAATAAAAAAAATAATGGAAAACAAATGATTATTAGATAATAATCTTTTGATTTATGTGTCCTAATATATTCATTGTAATCTATATTAATTCTCTATGTTTGATCTTGTTTTGATGGGATAGGTAACATTGATATATTTTCACTTTTCAATTATGTGCTTAAGTTTTTAGTTAAGTTGGTAATTTGACATATTATTAGAAGTTCATCATAATAGATAGATCACGAGTTTTAACTTCATACAAAGCTCATATCAAGGTAAATTATTAGTACTCCTATTATGCATAAGAAGGACATGAGTTGCATACATATTGCATGAGACATGATAGTGTAAGGAGTGTAACATATCATCTTAAGCTTTTTAATCGTTAGTTTAGACTTTTGGTTTGAATAAATTTTCTTGAGACATGATTTACTTAGGATCAATTAAGTGAAAATATTTAAGGGATAAATAACAATTAAGGTAGGAAAATAAAATTAGTTAGACAGATGATTAAAGAAATTTGATTGTTAGAGGTAGAAAATTTGTTAGAAAGTAATGAAAATTTTGATTAAATGGCAATTAGTTCCCTCATTTTGTGTATAAATTAACCCTATGAAAGAGTGGGAGAATTTTTTTCCTCCAAGTGAGGAAAAATCATCCTCAATTTTGTAATTATTTTTTTAGTTTACTTTCAATCGCCTCTTTCTAAGGTCGTTCCTAGGGGTAGATAAGGAGTGCCGCCGCCAAGAGCTCAGCATGCATAGGGGTCTAATTTAAGTGTAATCTATAAGTCTACAGTAGACATTTTCAGTAAGAAGCCATGTTTGAGAGAGAAGAAAAAAGATAAACTTTGAAGGAAATAATTTATTTCAATAAATAACTAAATGATTACAAAAGTAATCATCTTATTAGTTGATAATTAGGCTTAAAAACTAAGGCTATAATGGAATAAATGTTAAGTATAAGTGTGAATTAACAAAATTAGCGATTAATTTGAATGTGGCTTTCAAACAAATTAAATAAAATTCCTATAAACCCTTATCAAATAAACCTTTTAAATTTTATATAGTTTGTTGCGTAAAGTAAAACCATTATTTTAGGGTGACCTATAATATATACAATTAATCCAGTATAATATTTATTAAATCAAGAAATATACAAGACATTCACAAAATGAACATCATTATTAAAATAGGAATAAGAAAAATATAAGACGAGTACTTGTTAAAGGGTGACCATATGCCGAACCATTGACAAATTTGACATATATTTTGTTTATCCTAATGTTATCAATGACACGTTTACACTTATGATGATAATTATAATATAAAGGGATTCGTCTCTATTGATTTTTTAAGTACTTATTAAAGAGAGGGCTCATATCCAATAGTTTTACTTAGGGCCTATAAAATGATCATGAACGACATCGCCTCTTTCACAATTATTTGAAATACTTCGTTTGCATCTCTAATTACCCTTATTTTATCAATTTGACTTTTTTACTCCTTAAATATTTACTTTGAGTAGATTCTAAGTTTATGCTCTAAATGTGCAACAATTTTTTTTTTATTAATTATCTAAACAAATGTACTTTTCTATTGTGAAAATAATATTTTGATTTTCCTTTATAATTTCTCTATCCATCTATGATAGGCAATTGAAACAGTTTGATTTTTCTGTACGCCGACACTACTATCGTAATAATAATATTTTGATCTATTTTTAGTAGAACACTTATAAAAGATACAAAAAAACATAGTTGATTGACATTGATTTCCTTCCTTAATTCCTATAATTCTTCTATTTGTCCAAAAATTGTAAATTTGATTATCAGGATTATGAGTTAATTTTGCTAATATTTTACCCAATTTATGTTATTTGGACGGGAGAATTTTGTTTAATATATATATATATATATATATATATATATATATATATATATATATATATATATATATATATATTCTCTTTAACTTTAAACATTAGAGTGATCAAAAGTTAATATGATTAAAAGAACTTTTTTTATAAGCTTAATTAAACTAAAAGTGTTCAAAATAAATCTGACAATTCGATATATACTGAATTTTGTAATTAAATTCGACATCATTTAAACCGACTTAAAACGCTTTTCTCAATATTAATTTGATATATGACATAGATGAAAATCGTGTCTACTTAAAACACCTCTTTTGAGTGCATGATCTGAATTAAAATGCAAGATTACCTAAGAATGGTAGTAAAGGAGATGCTTGTGATTTGTGAACTAACTAAATTGCCAAAAAGAAAGATCTAGTAGAGTTTACTACAAGGAGACAGGTGGACAGATGGACAACCATTTCCAAACTATTCCATCTTTTCTTTCTTTTATCATAAAGCTATATTATAGTAGTACTTCATCGGACTTTTCTAGCTAGTACTATTATAAGTCTATAATATTGTCTATTTTTTTTTTATTTTTTTTATTTTATTTTTTTATGCTTCATATTAACTTGTGATAGTGAATTTCTATTAGCTGCAACTTGTGCAATGTAACTAACGGTTAAAATATGAGCAAGTTTTTACTAATTTAATCTACTCTAGTCTTATAAATGCGTAGGAAAAAACAACAAACTGTACTTCTAAGATTTTGAATATCTAAACTAGTATAAATTGTAAATAAACTAGATGATTGTAAAATGTATATAACATCAACTATCAGTCTATCATTCATTTTTTTTTATAGATTACTAGTATACAGACTCATACAATACATAAAGTTATTAGTTTAAAGTATATATAAATATAAATTTTGAATAGAAATTCAATTACATGTTATCAATGTAAAATTATAATATCCATTTAATATTTTTTGAGAAATTTCATGTGGTAACTCTGAGGTTTTGGGTTTTCCACATGGTAATCAAAACTTTTAAAACATTCACACGGAAATCTTAAAGTTTACCAAATTGTTCCACCGTGATCTTTTTCCACATAAAACATTAGCAAACGTTAATTTTGAAGCTTTAAGGCTGTTGTACATCTATTATGCAACTCACATTTTCAAATGCCATTAATTTCAACTTTTTTCCCCCAAAATATAAATCATAACTCTAGGATCTTTGTATTTGTGGGAAGATTATGGTTTGGATGAAAGATGGTAGAGTTAGAGTTTATGTTTTGGGGAAAAAGGTTGAAACTGATGGCATTTGAAATGATCAGTCGCATATATAGAAGTACAGTAGCCGTAAAGTTTCGAAATTAACGTTTGCTAACTTTTTATGTGCAAAAAGGTCACAGTAGAACAATTTGGTAAACCTCAGGGTTACCGCGTAGATTTTCTAAAAGTTTTGGTTACCACGTGGAAAACCTAAAATCTCAGGGTTACCACGTGGAATTTGACATATTTTTTATAAAATAGAAAGAGAATTTTAGAATATATAGAGCTTTTAATGAAAACAAATCTAGTTGTTACTATATTCATTAATCTAAGGGAAAAATTATTAGGAGTAGTTTTTTGCTTATTTCCCTTTATTAATAATACGAATTTTTGATTACCATGAATAATACGAACTCCGAGGGTTTTTCCTGAAATATCCCCAACATGTTAAATTAAAGTATAAGAAATTATATGACCAAACAAATTGGTAAATTAGCTAATAAAACTAAAGTTGATATTATTTTAGGAAACAATCCCTTAAGTTGGTGTCATTCATTTTTAATTAAAAATTGTATGAATGTATGAAAATTAACAAAATGTTGTATTATTCACGGTATTTTTTCCTAATTAAAGTTATCATACTTTTTAAGGAAAATCTAGGTAATCTTCCAACAACGTTATCATAATAATTCTTTATCATTCTCAAAATAATTTTTAATTAGCATGTATCTTTTGTTTGTTGAAGAAATATTTTAGAAATTAAAAATTTTAATGAAAAACTTTTATTAATTAGCAAATGCTTCAACATAGAAAAGCAAATATAAAATCTAGGAAACTTTAATTGAAAAACTTACTTAGCTTTTAAATTCAAAAATATACTTCATATTCTAAAAAAATTTATTCACACAAAGTGTTCCATTTAATTTTTCACCATTTTAAGGTTGTCAAATGGGACCACATGGAAAAGAGAAAGAGCGTAGTGTCTTAAATTTTAATAGGGATAAGTGTGGTTAATGAGTGTAAAGGTGTGAAAAAATTAAATTGATAAAGTTAATATATCCAAAATACAAATGAGATATTTATGTTGACATGACTGTACTCAATAAGAAAATAAGACATTTAAGGCGAATAGAAAGGAGTAATACTCATAGATTAAGGAATAAATTGACGTTACTTTTATAAGAATTATTTTGATATGGAAATTCACTATATGAATGATATGTGGAATTTGACTTTCTTTTTATTACTATCTTTGTTTTTTTTAAAACGCCCTATTTGCTTTTTGAGTAGTATTCATCAATCGCTCTTAATACGTAATTTATTCTTAATCTATAAATTAAAACATAGACAAATGGGATCTTATTTGATTCATCTCAACATAAGTTATATTAATATCTATTTTTTATGATTTTTAATTATGCACAATTAGAGATATTAAAGATTGAATTAGTGCATTGACAAACGTGCAAAAAGCAAAAACGAAGGGAGTAGGTTATATGATATGATATGATATGATATATGAAGATTTGATGATAATGGAGTTTTCTTGTTTCTGATAATTATAGTTATTTTCTTATATCATTACAGAAATGTATGTTTAATATATATACATGAGAATTAACTGACTAATGATAACTGCTCAACAAAAGATAACTGCCTAATAATATGATGAAACTGCATAAACTGCTTTCCAATACTCCCCCTCAAGTTAGGTCGTGGGATCACTGATGTCTAACTTGCATAAAGTGCTATTGAAAACCTGTGATGAAACTGCTTTTGTGAGAATGTCGGCTAGTTGGTCTTTAGATCTAATAAAAGGGATACGGATGACCTTGCTTTCTAGCTTCTCCTTGATAAAGTGTCGATCGATCTCTACATGTTTCGTTCGATCATGTTGGACTAGGTTCTCGGAGATGCTTATTGCTGCTTTGTTGTCACAATATAGAAGACTCGCCTGTGTCTGGTGAAAGCCCAGCTCTCCTAGAAGTTTCCTGATCCATAGAATCTCTGTAACTCCTTTTGCTATCCCTCTGAATTCTGCTTCAGCACTGGACAGAGCGAGCACCTTCTGTTTCTTACTCTTCCAAGTGACTAGATTACCTCCTACAAGAGTGAAGTATCCTGAGGTGGACTTCCTGTGGTCCCTATCACCCGCCCAATCAGCATCTGTGTCACCAATGAGATTAAGATTATCATTCTTTGAGTAGAAAACTCATTTATTACTGGTTCCCTTTAAGTATCTCAGGATCCTCAAGACTGCTGCCATGTGTTCCACTTGAGGTCGATGCATGAACTTGCTTACAATCCCTACTACATAGGCAATATCTGGTCTCGTGTGGGATAAGTAGATCAGTTTTCCCACCATCCGTCTATAACGATCTTGATCTGCCGCTTCTGCCCCTTCAACGATTTGTAGACCATGATTAGCTACCATAGGAGTATCTGCTGGCTTGCAGTCTAACATGCCTATTTCTGCTAAGAGATCTAAGATGTACTTTCTCTGATTGATAAATATCCCCTTCTTTGATCTTAGAACTTCTATTCCAAGGAAGTATTTCAGTTGTCCCAAATCTTTCATCTCAAATTCTTGGAATAATTTGCTCCTGAGGCGATCAATTTCCTTGGAGTCGTTTCCAGTAATCACCATATCATCTACGTAGATCACGAGGCATGTAATTTGATTTCCACTCCGCCTGAGGAACAGAGTATGGTCTGAGTTGCTCTGTTTGTAGCCAAATCTCTTCATTGCTGTAGTGAATCTCCCAAACCACGCTCTAGGGGATTGTTTCTAGCCGTATAGTGCTCTTTTAAGTCGACACCCCTCTCTTTGACTGAACTTATCTGAATACCCGGGTGGTGGCTTCATGTATACCTCTTCTTCAATCTCTCCATGTAAGAAGGCGTTTTTTACATCAAATTGGAACAGAGGCCACTCTTTATTTGCTGCTACTGAGAAGAGGACTCGAATGGTGTCAATTTTAGCAACAGGTGAGAATGTTTCTGAGTAATCTACCCCGTAAGTTTGTGTGTACCCTTTAGCAAAAAGTCTTGCTTTATACTGCTCAATGGTTCCATCAGCATGATACTTGACTGAAAAAAACCCATTTACAGCCAACCATCTTCTTATCACTGGGTAATCTGCATTTCTCCCACGTTCTGTTTTTCTGGAGAACCATGATCTCTTCGTCCATAGCTTGCTTCCACTTTGGTTCTTGAAGGGCTTCTTCAGTGGTTTTCGGAATGGTACTGGAATAAAGGGATGTATTGAAGGCAACAACAGTTTGTGATAGTTGTTCATCATCTGGTCTATCAATAGGATATCGGGATCTCTGAGATTCATACTCAGGATTATATCGCTTAGGGGGCATTCCTCTTGTACTTCGAGGGGGCAAATTATATTTCCTGGGCACAACAACACTACTTGGCACAATATAGTCAGTAATAAAAGGAGCAGTAGGACTCGGTGTTACCTCTCGTTCGGCCGGATGCTCAGGGACTGGAGCGGTAGTCGGTGTTACCTTTCATTCGGCCGGATGCTCAGGGACTGGAGCGGTAGTCTGAGGAGGTGATTCAGGAACAATGTCAGTGGCAATATCGGTGGTAGTGCCTACTTGCTCTTTGGGAGCTCGACTTTTAGCCAAGGGATGAGTCAACCAGCTGAGATCCTCACTCATAATCTCCCCCTGAGATCGAGGTTGGGTCTAGTAGGGAGAGTGTTCAAAGAAGTCACAGTCCATGGTGGTATAAAGTCTGTGATGAACAGGGTCATAACATCGATAGCCCTTTTGAGTAGTACCATACCCAAAAAACACACATCTCACTGCCCGTGGCTCAAACTTTGTTCGGACTCTAGATGGAAGATGAACATACACAACACACCCAAATATACGAGGAGGAAGAGAGTGAGAGGAGGGAACAGGAGTAAAGGTATTGAGTGTTGCAAGAGGGGTCTGGAATTTGAGGATTTTTATGGGAAATCGGTTTGTGAGATAGGTAGTAGTAACAATAGCCTCTGGCCAAAAATGGACAGGTACTTGAGTGTCAAACATGAGAGCCCGTGCTATGTCAAGAAGGGTACGGTTTTTGCATTCAGCAACCCCATTTTGTTGAGGAGTGTCAGGGCAGGATGTTTGATGAATAAGACCATGTTCAAGAAAAAACTATTTCATTGCAAGAGAGGTATATTCACCACCATTATCTGAGCGAAGGATTTTAGGTTTTGCATGGAACTGAGTGAGAATCATGTTATAGAATTTTACAAAGACATCAAAAACCTCAGATTTGTGCTTTAAAAAATACACCCAGCACATGCGAGAACAATCATCAATAAATAACACAAAGTATGAAAAACCATGAGAGTCAGTATATGGGGCTGGGCCCCATACATCAGAATGCACTACATCAAATGGGTTAGGGGCACGAGTATTACTAGGAAAGTAAGAATGTTTATGACTCTTAGCCAGTACACAAGTTTCACAATCTAGAGCTTCAGTACAACTATGAAGCGAAGGAAAAAGATGTTTTAGATAACCTAAGGATAGATGACCTAAACGACGATGCCAAGTCCGCAATTAGTGAGCAGGAGATCCATGAGCAAGCATTGCGCCACTATTTTGATTCACCTCATCGACATAGTATAGTCCACCTCGTTCAGTACCACGCCCAATGATCGTCCCCGTCTGAGCATCCTGTACAATACAATTTTTAGAGGTTAAAAGCACAGTACAGTATAAGTCCTTGGTTAACTGACTAATGGATAATAATTTATGAGACAAGCTGGGAATTAACAAGAAATTTTTAAGATGAAGAGAGGGAGAAATATTGACTGCTCCAGCTTGGGCAACCGGTACACACTCCCCATTGGCCGTTTGGATATGTGTTCGGGTAGTAGTATGGGTGGATAAAAAATCACTAGGATCAAAGGTCATCGTATCGGTCGCCCCACAGTCAAATATTCATTGAGATTGACGTTTATGGCTAAGGAGACTTGTGGAGATTTGGTGATGTGGGCTGGAACTGGTATTGGGCTGCGTAGTTGGGCTGAAGGGTTTTTTAGTGGGAATAGGGTTTGTTAGGTTATAAATAGGGTTAGTGGGAACGGTTTTGGTGTCCCCCTTTCTCTCTTCCTCCCTGACGACTAGACTTTCTCTCTTTTCCTCTTTCTGATTTTCGCCATTGTAGCTCACCTCTCTTGTGGTTACTGTGTCTCCTTCCCCGTTACCTGATTTGCTGCATGATGAGTTGGGTTGCTCAGCAGTAATTAGTTGGGCCTTGCCGCCGGTCCGGCTTGCCGGTGCCTTGTGGCGGCCCGCCGTTTCTGTAGATCATCCCACCACTCAGGGTATCCCACAATCTTGAAGCATCCTTCCCTAGTATGCCTTGAACCACCACAATGAGTACATCGAAGTTTACTCCGGTCATCTTCTTCTCGGCTTTTCTGGAAGGATTTGTTTCTTGTGGCCAAGCCCGATCCAATCTCTGAGGGATTTGTTCCCAGTGATGAGACGCCATTCATAATCCGTCGGCGTGCTATTTCTCGTCTGATTGTAGCGTAGGCTATCTCCACCGTCGGTAAGGGGTCACTGTTGAGAATTTCTCTTCTTTCTTTGTTAAGGTTATCATGAATTCCAATGAGGAATTGGTAAAGCCGTTGTCTCTGTATGTATCTATTAAACTCGGTTATGTCTTGTGAGCATTTCATTGGGTTTGGCATTCTCCAGTCAATCTCTTTCCACAACATGTTTAGTTTACCATAGTAAGTTTCAATAGCGTCATTGCCTTGTTTCATTGTCGCTGCCTTGGAACAGAGATCAAAAATTTGAAGTTCATCCCTTCCATATCCCAAGAGGCTTTCGATTCCTAGCCATAGACTTTGTGCTGTCATATAATCTAGGAACTGATTGACAATCTCTTCATCTATATTCTCAATTATCCATGATATGACCATGGCGTGTCTTTGTTCCCATTGAGCGTAATTGGGATTTGATGGGGGTGGAGGGGCAGCAGTGATGTGGCTGAGCCGCCCTCGACCTCCAATGGCTACGTGCATCAATTTGCACCATTTAGTGTAATTGTTATATGTGAGTTTTTCTGAAATTTTGACAAAGGTTGAATTTTCTGTTTGGTTATGTGGTTTGTTAAGTTTTTGAAACATCTGGAACATCTGTTCCAACTGTTCCAAGGACATTGGGTTATTGTGTGTTTGTTCTTCTGGAAAATCAGCCATTTGCAGGTAAGAAACGGTAGATGATGAGGCCTTTCCGGAACTAAACCCTAAGGCTCTGATACCATGAAGATTTGATGATAATGGAGTTTTCTTGTTTCTGATAATTACAGTTATTTTCTTATATCATTACAGGGAATGTATGTTTAATATATATACATGAGAATTAACTGACTAATGATAACTGCTCAACAAAGGATAACTGCCAAATAATGTGATGAAACTGCATAAACTGCTTTCCAATAATATAATGGATCAATAACATACTTAAATGCAATCTACTATGTTAAATTCATACATTCGTCTATTTGATTAACTTATCAGACTCTATTAGTTTGAATTTTATATTTTCATCTTGTTGATTAACTGATAAGCATTTAACATAAATTTATCCTGAATCAAAATCACTCCTAACCTAAAAACTTCTATTTTATCGACTAGTTTAATAAAGACATTTTGTTTTAAGAATACTTGGCACAAATTAAAATACAAATTCATAATTCTGTAAAGATATCACAATAATTTTAGTCCATACTTCAATTGAAATTAACCTATCTACACGAGATATGAAATCTATTCACTAGATGTATTAGATAGTTCCAAACATGCAAATATAAGTCTAAAACATATTATAGAACACATGTGCAAATTTGATAACTATCAATTCGAGAAACATATAAATAATAAAGATACTAACAAGGATCTAAAAAAACAATAGTAGCACATAACTAGTAAACATGAGAACTTACTTGATAATAAGCAAGGAAAACAAAGTAAATATTGATCTAGAATTGATGAAATAGATGAATGACAAAATTTTTTTGAACATAAACTAAAATGGAAACTAAAACTAACTTGAATGCCCTAGGTTTCTTGGGTAATAGGCTATCCATCTTACCCTAAATATTAGAAATATAGAATTAAAATAAATAAACTAAATCGACCAAATATTCAGCTCGTAACAATGGAAGCACGCCAGGGTTTAGGCGGTGACTCGTCGCTGCTACCTTGAAATCTCAACTCTAGAAATTATAAATTTCATTTAACCTATAAATCTACAAATTTAAATCATTTTGATGCTAACAATAAAGAAGAAAGATTCAACACAAGAATAATGTTTATAATCTCAATATTATTAAGTGGCTCATATTTTTAGACTTGTATCTAGGCATAGCTTATGAGATTCAATAATTATCAATATCATAATGATTTACTTTTTGTTTACGATTAAAAGTAAACATTATCTAGGACTTCACATAACATGAAGTGAACATGATTTAATAATCTGTTTTGGTCAATTCATTGTCAATGAACTACACTAATTAAAAGTTTATGTACTTTTTGGTTGAAGTCTTAAGATATATATGTTCCATATAATTTATCACTTTGTATCAAATGAGAGTCCTCAGAGCTAAATTTTACATACAACACAAACCATATCGATACCGGATGATAAAAGTATCACTTTTCATTTAATTAAAATAAAGAATAGATGAGATTCGAAGATATGATCTTTTATCACATTAATTTTAAGAATCAATTCAAGTAAAAATTTAAAATGATGTTGAGGTCCTAATAGGTGAAGTATTATCTATAGTCTTTTGTCTCTATCAATTATAAAATCCAAATTCAAAAAACTAAAGCATCTCAGCTTCATCACAAGAAGATATTTAATGGCTTAGTGAATGGTGTGGTTAACTGGTTAGAGAAAATCTTAATAAACAACGATTATTTATGAGAGGTTAATAAATTATCTTTATGTAGTAAGATGTGATAGGGTGAGAATTTTGTTATTTTAATTTATCTTTTTAGTTTTATTTATTTCAATATTTTTTATTTTTACTATTATTAATTAGGAATTTTTGAATCAGTTATCATAAGAGTATGGAGTTTAGCATACAATTCTAATTGACATTAGAGATGCCCACACTATTTTTGAGCATTCTATGAATTCTTCTAGAGGCAGTCATTATCAATTTCCAGGCTAGCCAAACAAGGCCTTGTCATCCCTACCAGTCCATTAATGATATGGTACATTATATTCTAACCATTACACAACACGTGGGTCATCTATAGACCTATGCCTTTTTTAATATAGTCATGTCTTACTTAACCGTTAGGTTTTTTATTTTAAGTAATGATTTTTGTCATTTGAAATATGTGTAAACATTTTTTTTTGTTGTAGTTTTTTTTTTTAATTTGTACATGTGAATATTTTTTTGTGGTAGTCCTCTTTTAAATTTATACACTTGGTCTATGTGGAAACCTTTATATTGTGGTCGTCTTTTAATTTGTAGATTTAGAAATCTTTTTATTATGATCCCCTTCTTTTTACTATAGATTTAGACATTAGCTTATTTATATTAATAAATTATTTTAACCAACTAGTTTATCAAATATTAGTGTTGGTTGATTTGATCACCCAATCCTCTATTTGCGTGAAATTAAATTAAAATTACACAATAAACTATTTTGACAAACACTCATTATATGTTGGTTAAAAAGGAGCTGGTAAAATTTTTTTTTCACAAATTGTTGTATACACCCATTTCACTGGGACACATGTACTGTGTAAATGGTTTGATTAATCTGTCAATGCAACAATTATAATATGTTGAAGGATGAATTTGGGCCCTTGCAGATGACGGTGTCTCCCAAGCGTCGCTGATTTTTTTTAGTTTGGCCCTCATATCCTTATTTATTGCATATTGCTAATTATATTTCTAGTAAGTATACCAAAGTTGGTGGTTCAATGGTAAACAAATCTATTCATGTGTTTTAATAGCCAATAATCACAAGTGAATTCTTGCTTGTTTCTCTTTAAGTGCCAGTACATTTTACTTTATCATGAAACATTATCAATTTGTGCTTTATATTTACTGATTGTTTTGACATAGGATTAATGAAAGTTTTTACTATATCTTAGAACTTTATAAGCCATAGAAATCATATTTGCTCAATAGGTGAAAATCTCGGAGCTTCAAGGCAAGGTAGTAGGGATATACTTTTCGGCCAATTGGTACTCCCCTTGTCGAAAGTTTAACAAGCTTCTAATCGAAGTTTACGAGCAACTCAAAAGACAAGGGTGTGACTTCGAGATTGTTTTGGTGTCTTCTGATGAGGACATAGGTGCATACAACAATTATCGCGCATCCATGCCTTGGCTTTCGGTACCCTTCTCCGATTTGGAGACAAAAAAAGCCTTAAATCAGACCTTTCATGTTGAAGCCATGCCATGTTTAGTATTCTTACAACCTAATGATGGTGGAATCGATGATGGTGCTAATACATTGCTTGATGGCGTCGAACTCATTTATCGATATGGAATCGAAGCATTCCCGTTTACGAGGGAGAGATTGGAGATATTGCATATGGAACAAAGGGAGAAGGAAGAAAGGCAAACATTAGTTAATTTGTTAACTAATAATGGAAGGGATTATGTTTTGAGTCATGATCCTTTGTCTAACCAGGTTAGTATATGCTTAATTACATCCTATATTAATACTTCATATACTTAATAATTATGTTAATCATTCACTTGTTGTTTGTTCTTGATAAAGTCAAAGATCGATACTCCTAAACGATATATCTTAGTAGATGTTAACATTGGTTTTCTATTTAACCAAATTTGTTGATTGATCTTTGTGGCAATAGCTTATCGTATGACGATAGGACTGTTTGAATATCATAGGTACATGTGACGTCGTTACAAGGTAAGACGATAGGACTATATTTTGGCGCACAATGGTGTATACCTTGTGTCGAGTTCATCCCTAAGCTAACCTCCATATACCGAAAAATAAAGCAAACAATTCGAGAAGTTCATCGCACCGAAAACCAAGAAGACTTTGAGATAGTATTTATATCAAGTGATCGCGATGAGGCTTCCTTTGTGTCCTTTTTTGAAACAATGCCATGGTTAGCTTTGCCGTTTGGTGATGCGACCAACAAGAGCCTCGCTAAGCATTTCGATGTGCGTGAGATTCCGTGCTTGGTCATCTTGGGCCCGGATGGTAAAACCGTAACCAAGCAAGGACGGTATTTAATAAACTTATACCAAGAAAACGCCTACCCATTTACTGATGCAAGGTTGGAATTTTTAGAGAAACAATTGGAAGAGGAAGCTAAGAGTTTGCCTAAAACAGCATTTCATGCAAGGCATCAACATGAGCTGAATTTGGTGTCTGAACAGACTGGTGGTGGGCCTTTTATTTGTTGTGATTGTAATGAACAGGGTTCAGGTTGGGCCTACCAGTGCCTTGAATGTGGGTTTGAGGTCCATCCAAAATGTGTTGGGCCTAGTCCACTACATAACACTTAATGGAGTTGGGATATTAAGGGGAAAGATTAGATCATAGAGGAGTGTTATTATTAAATTAACCTCTTAAACTTGTTTATCCTTTTTGATTAGGAAGGAATTAAATTTGGTTGTGTAACATTGACATATTAATTGGTAACAACATGGATGCTTCTCTTTGTGGGTGTAAATTCAAGATGATTATTAATGTAAAAGAGGTTTGGATATATGATATGTTTTGTTAATTTTCGATTAATAGTTTATCATTTATGTGAGACGGTCTTTTTTGAAATGCGACTCATATACGGATTAAATGGCTCAACTAATAAAAAAAATAAAGTATATAAATATTTATTTTGATGGTCTTATCGATAGACAGTTTTTCATAAGACTATTTGCCAACAAAGCAATCATTTTGGGATTGGATTCAGTATTAAAAAGTTTAATGTAAGTAAACTTTACCTTGTATTTCTAGAGTCTACTTTCAAGACTAAAATTCGTAGATATCTAGCGTTCTTTTTTTTTTCCTTAAGAAATCCTGGTTTTGATAATTGGTTTTACCTTATATTCTTGAATCGTTATTAATTATTTATTGATTACAATTTACTAATAACTTCCTAAATAATTATTATTTTTTTTCTTTCTTTTCAAATGTCTCATTTACTTTTGGGTTACTATTCATCAATCACTCTTAATTTGGATTTTACTCTTAATCAATGTATTAAAACAGTCAAATAAGAGTTTTTTTTTATTTGTCTCAACATAAGGTTTATTGATATCTAATTCTAATAATTTTTAATTATTCACATTATCACTATTAAGTATTTAACACATGTATTGACAAATATGTAAAAAGCAAATGGGAGATTTAAAATGAAACAAAGGGAGTATTCGTTCAATTAAGGGCAAATTGGATCAGGTATAAAAGTGGAGTGGAAAGTTTGGTAAAATAATTGCTTAATTTTAATGGGCTTGGTTAAGGAAAAAATATTTGTTGGGAGTAATTGCTTAACACCAAATTGAGAATTAAATGTAAATATTTATCTTATAAGTAGACATTAGTCTCATATTACATTGCGATGGACAATGATAACAAATTTATTTTAAATAACTATGAAAATTAATAAAATAATATTTTATTAATTAACTGTAGATCCCTATATTAAAATTAATTAATCACTAAGGCCATAAGCGAAGGTACATTACCAGGCACCCTTACCAAAAATGTAATCCATATATATATATAACGCATAAGCTTCCGCTAGAAATCCTATTCTAATTAAAATTTTAACCGATATGTTTTAAGGAGCAAAATTTGGTAAGCAGAAATTTGTGCACATAAAGATTAATAGAGGCAACATAGGACCCCAAGGCTACTAAAGTATCATAGTAGCAGTAGAATTTTATATGTAACACGTGATATTCTTGATGTTCTTTGGGCGTGTCCAATAAATACATGTAAGGATATTCTTAGCTAAAACTTATTTGGAAGAAAGTTGAATGAAAATATTTGCTTAGTTTATCTACAAGGGAGCATAGAAAACGATCTACATCATTTATAAACATTGGACAAAGAAGGCCAATTCCAAGCAACTTTGATTTGTAAGTCGCACGATCATCCTACAATGCAACCTAGAAGTAGAACTTCAAAATTTCAAGGTCAAAGATGCATCACAGTGATAAGGTCAAAGATCTTTCTCGTCTTCCTCTTCCTCTTCATCGGCATCCCAAAGGAAATGTGTGTATGATGCTAGAACGTAACTGCACAATCAAAATCAGACATAAAATTAACTCCCATTCACTAATTAATCCCTCAGGCCTCAACCAGGGGTGGGCAAATGAGACCCGACACAACCTTAACTATCAAAAATGAAACCGAAACAATATGTTGACCAAGACAAACATCTGAATTGCCTACTCGCCTACCTTTACCCTCAGGTCAGGCCTCAACAATTATAGAAATTAGAAGTTGAAAAATGGAGGCTCACCAGTCATCAGAAGCTGCTTTGATAGCTTGATCAAAGTAAGTCTCAGCTCTTGAAAAGTCTTTCTGAGTTTTCCATATCAAATCAGCATAGAGAGATAAAACGTTTCCGTAACCGGGATTCGGCTTTAAAATAATCTCCTCGAACCTGTTTGCAATACCAATAGTATGCATCACTAACTTATAATTTATTGATCTTTCATGCTTGTGCTGATCAATCTCTGTATTGCATTTCAATGGAGACAAGTAATTATAATGTTCCATTGGATTCTCAATTTACATACAAATTAAAGCCAGAACCACTTTATAGTAGATCAAAGTGTAAAGTCAAAACAAAACTAATGCATAGCAAGTCTGATAGGTTTAAAAGAAACCAGAAACTTAGATAATGTCAAGAAGCTCATTTGATAATTTCTATGTATAAAGCTTAAACTGGAATTAGTAAAATGATGAAGCTATTGTCCAAGTAATAGCACCTTCGATTCCCTGCAAAAAATTGGATCAGGAAACCAGCTTTCCTCTCACCACCTTAGGAGATTGATGTTTTCAATTGAATCCAATTCTTACCATTAAAGAGGTCAGAATACTCAAGAATGGTCACCTACTTGGCTCCCAACACACCTCTTCCCCAACCCAAAACGCCAAAATCAAACCACAAAACCTAAAAAATATGTAAGCTATTAAAACTAGAACTAGTAGACAATAACCAAAGATTGCAATGTCAAAAAAAAACAACTTACGAAGATCATAATGTCAAGAATAAACTTAACAAAAAAAAAATTAAGACTTTAAGTATTTTGTATAATCCACTAATTGATACCCAAATAAACAAGTATTTCATATTTAACAAGTAGCATCCAAATTAAGTTCAAAAAAAAAAAAGAAATTAGGGCAAAAATAGAGTATGAGATTTTACCAATTCCTTACAAAACTTGCTAAATTGATGGTAAAATTTGCCAAGAATGCTCCTTGTAAACAAGGTTTACCCCCAAAATATACTCTTTTTGATCCCAAAAACATCTAACATTAACAATGGTAGATGGTGAGATCATCTTCAATTAATCAAAATCGACATCCAAAATCAAACAAAGAAAAGGCCATAATTGAACAAAGAAGAGACAAGAAATTGTTCAGAGAAAATCAAACAAACAATGAGAAATATGGGATGAAGCAAGGAAAGCAGGGGAAGAAATAGAGCAAAGATACTCATCCTTCTTCAAACTCCAATATCTCTAAATTATCATCAAGTGAGTTTTGATATTCATACACGTTTCTAGTTGTAACGTTTCATTCAAATGCTGTGATCCAGAACAAACATACCAAATATCATTAATTGTATCGACAAGAACTATTAGGAATAAGGCAAATGAAGATTTTTAAGATTACTGCTCCATGTTCATATCGACAAGAACAAGCATATATTCTACCATGACCAAGATGAACAGTATCATATCATGAAGCCTTAACTAAAATGCCATACAAATGTCTCCAAGTAATTTAAAAAGCTAGCAATACAAACAATTGCAGAATTACACCCTTTTGGCTTTCGGAGAGATTAAGGTATAAGACTCACAAATACTATGAACATACAAAATGCCTAGATAGAAAGCAGAACTTTACCGTCAACATTGCAAACCACAGAATTAAACCCAAAATAGGGAAATAACAAAAATATATCAACAATTAGAATCTAAACCCTAGAAAATCAAAACCCTAATTTTTCACTTAAAACAACCACAATAAAACCCAAAAATGACAAAAGAAAAACAAAGAAACTACAAAAAGAGAAAACGGTATGAGATCTAAAATCATGAATTCGTCAAATACCAGATGAAATCAACTAAAATCATGAAAACCCACTTAAACTATTGCGACTTAAACAAACAGAAATCATAGAAATCAAGCAATTTGCGATTAATTCCATTCACTCACTGTATTTCATGCACAAATAGTACTCACGATTACACAATTAATAACTATGTGCTAATTGCAAATACTACAAACTCAACACTATGTGACCTTCGTCATGATTTGAAAAAGAGCCATGGGCAGCTGAAGGCAGAGTCAAGCGTGCCTCTAGTTGTTGGAAAAGACATAGAATACCGCCTCGGTGATGCTCGCTTAGATGTTTTCGTAGGTGAGGTAGAAGCAGATTTAATAGGAGGAGAACCAGTACGAGTGGGCGAGGTTTGTTATTAATAGCGAACAATTACAATTCTAATTCCATGTTAATTTATAGGCTTTTAATTATTACTCCCCTATTTTCTTTCCTAAAAGTTTGGGATTATTGATAATTATGGGATTAAAGGTGATTTTATTCCCGATCCTTAAATTTCGCCATCCTTTTCATTTTATCGCCACCCCCCTCCAAATAAATTTATGAATTTGCCCCTGATTTTTAAAAAATTATAATTTTACCACTCATTTCAAATTTCTTATTTATAAAAATAATAATAATAATAATAATAATAATAATAATAATAATAATTATTATTATTATTATTATTATTATTATATCAATAACAATAATAATAATAATTAACTTTTTTATATTCTTCAAAAAGAATATAAATAAAATTAATAATAATAATAATAATAATAATAATATTATTATTATTATTATTTTCCAAAAAGAAAAAAAAAATTGAGTCGCCCAAAATTAGGCGATTGAATCGGGGTCCAGTCGCCCAGAACTGGGCGATTGAACCATGGTTCAGCCGCCCAGAACCGGGCGACTGGAACCCGGTTCAGTCGCCCAATTTTGGGCGACTTAATTTTTTTTTTTTTTTTTTTTTTTTGCTTTTTGGAAAATAATAATAATAATAATACTAATACTAATAATAATAACTTATAAATTAATGTGGCCTACTAGCTCAGTTGGTTAGAGCGTTGTACTAATAACATAATGGTCACAGGTTCGAGACCTGCACAAGTCATTATTTAATAATTATTAATTTTATAAAAAATTAATAATTATTAAATAATGACTTGTGCAGGTCTCAAACCTGTGACCATTATGTTATTAGTACAACGCTCTAACCAACTGAGCTAGTAGGCCACATTAATTTATAAGTTATTAGTATTAGTATTATTATTATTATTATTTTCCAAAAAGCAAAAAAAAAAAAAAAAAAAATTGAGTCGCCCAAAATTGGGCGACTGAACCGGGGTCCAGTCGCCCGGTTCTGGGCGGCTGAACCATGGTTCAATCGCCCAGTTCTGGACGACTGGACCCCGGTTCAATCGCCGAA
>NC_080059.1:17891382-17913882 GCF_026212465.1 Amaranthus tricolor | reverse complement strand
GATTACATTTCTAAACGGAGAATATAAAAAGAATAAAAGAGAATTGAGGAAATATTTAATGTCCATGTTTGTTTGTAAATTAGTAAAATATAGGTAAACTTAATAGAAGTATTATAGAATATAAAAATAACGTAGCATATTTGAAGTATTAACTAAATTACTTTTCAAGTCAGAAGATTACTTAAAGTTATAGTCCTTTTTTCAGTTTCTACAGTCGGATATTGGATCGATCAGAATTTGAAAATTTGATTTTTTAGTTTTGCGGATAGTAAAAATAATAATTCGATTCCAATATAAAAAAACTAGATATTCATATCAAATATTCAAATACATTTAAAAAAAAATTTCTTTTAAAAAAACGCACTTTTGTAGACATAAATATTTTAGTCCACTTCTCTTTATTTATTCGGTATCTGAATTCGTTATTCATTTTAAAAATCGGATATTCGATCTAAATTATCCGACTTTCTAAAGTCGGCTAAATTATCCGGTTTTTTAAAAGCAATATCAAAAAATTCAGATCACATATTTTTACACACTCTTAATTACAAGTGTATCATTTATCTATTTAAAAGGTTATTTGTGACTCATATTTGTTTTATATCCTATAAAATTCTTCATTATTATATCAGATATTTTGGGTTAAAGTCTATCGATTGTGCTAGCTAAAGTATCTAATAGGGCTGCAAAAACGGATTTTGAGTTGGGAATTCCTATTGGTGTCTCTTAAATGATGGAGTGGATTAAACAAAACCAAGATAATATGAGTGTGAGCCATCAATTAAATCTTCTTGTATTTGAAATTGAAAGGCTTGGTCCAATATAATTTTCTTACATTATCATCGCTGCTGAAATTTAAAGTCCCGTTTACAATTATGTTTCAATTGAAAATATTTTTTTAGAGTTAGGTAACTATTTCTATTTGAATGTTGTAATTAAAGTCCCTTGAAGAGCTACAAAGATAAAATAGCTGAAATAGAGGGTGGATTGAAGAAGATGAAATTCAAACCATGGTTGGTTGAAAAAGATGAAAAGAATGGAAGAATTGGATGATGGGTTAACAAGGGTTATGTAGGATGGGTTATGTTAATTGGTCAATAATAACGGAGGTTTTCGCAGTCCTTGTTACTAAACCCGAATCAAACAATATTTATAAAACACCCTAGACACTGCACAAGCATTATGGGAGTAGGGGATCAACCATGAAGACAAAGGAAGCTAGACTCTAATTTTGATGTAGGGATGTTTATATAAAAGGTTGGGTGTTAAACTGAACAAATGACACAGAGAATAAAGCAAGAATAAAAGAATATAACACAATGAAAGACAAGCGGAGATAGATTAGGTCCACCCTAGGAAGGTCGATTTGGACAAAAGATAAGCTAGGTCAAGGGAGATCAAACAATAACCAATCATGACACTCAAGATAAAGAAAAGAAGTTGTTGACATCACAAGTCACACGAAAAGTCACACGAATGACCTATATTTGCCCTATGTCTCCCAAGGACTGGCAGAAAAAGATTCGTATCAAATGTCGACAATAAGCATCATAACCTCAAACCCTAATCTACACAATGAAGAACAAGCCCAATCCTAGGGTTTTACTAACCAAAACCACTAGGAAACTACTCCCTCATATCTAAACTAACAAGGGAAATAGTAATGAAAGAAAGCATAAAGAACTTGAATGTAAACGACAAGAAAACAATAAACAAAGCAATAAGAAAAGCAAGTATTCTAACAAAGCATAAGAATGACAATAACAATAAGGAAAACAATGAAATTAGAGAAAACAATAAATAAAAGCAATAAATTACTTGAAACAATAGAGAAATAAAGTTTACATAAATGAAAAGGCTTGAATGAAGGAAAGCTTGAATCCAATACAATGTTTGAAATAAAGACTTAAACTAAAGAGCTTGAATGTAGAGAGAAGCAATAAAGAAAGCTCAAATAGAAAGCATTAAAGGAAAGCTTAAATCTAATCTAGGGCATGAAAATTAAGCAAAGCAATAAATGTTTGATGTTCTAAGGTTAGGGACAAAAGACTCTTATAATAGGCATGGGTTTTGTACAGAAAATAGGGGTTTATATAGCCTAAGAAGAAGGGGTTTTAAAATCCCTAAAATAGGCTTGAAGTTTAGCTTAGAGAGAAATCGATTTCTGCAGAGACATGCCTCTATTCGGCCGAATGGAGAAAAGATTCCGTCGAATCTCAAAGAGAGCTTAAGGTCTGCTGCACGCTTCACTCCCATTTGCCTGAATCATAGTCTCCTTCGGTCGAACCAGGCACCATTCAACCGAATGGTTAGGCATTTGGCCAAAACAACAACATTAAAGAACTTGGAAGCTTTGGTGTCATTCGAACGAATCAAACTACCCATTCATTCGAATGGATATAGCTTCGCCTAATCTCCCTTGCATTCGGCCAAAACAATAATCAAGGCAGCTGGCAGCAGTTTGGTTAGAATACTCAATCAATTATACATGCTCGAGACACTAAGGGGCTTCCAAACTTTAGCGAGGCCTTTAAGGAAGACTCGATTTGTGTCCTAAAGCCTCAAACACTTAGGCTGACCTTAATATCTTCTAGATCACCTGAAGTAAACACGAAACACCCCAAAGACAAGAATAAGGTAAAAGCGTGTGTGCAGTGCATAATAACGATTCAAAAACGCGAGACTCGACACTAAAACGGAGTCGTAAATGTGCTCGAAAACAGGCACATCAGTCAAAGGTAAACAAGTGAAGTCAAAGGTTAAAAAACTAATTTAGCTGGTCATTAGAAAATTTTGGTTGTTTCTTATAAGAAAACTATCGAATTTGTAAAACGGAATGAAATTATCAAGTACTTGTGTATGTGGAAAAATTATGATCTAACTGCTGTGAATTTAATACCTACAATCACAAAGAAAGACTAATTCGGTGGCTGATTTTCTAAAAAGCCTCTTTGTTGCTTAAGTCAGATCTGGAACGGTGATTGAAAGGGATAAGTAAAATGATAGAAGTATTAATAATAATTCTTGGAAGTTGCAAGCTGGAGGTAGTTATCTGATAAAGGCTAGTTTGTGGTGAACATGTCAATGAAAGTAGAATAATGGACAATTATTTTTTGGAGTAATGGGTAGTTCTTGGAAGTAGTAGTCTATAATTATTGTATAAGGCTTGGCAGGATAAGCCTTTAGAAGAATTTTGATGTATGGAAGAATAAAATATATGGCTTGAATTTAGGCTTTGACTTATGTATTAACTTTGACCTTTGACTAGGGGTATTTTCGACACGTTAATAGACAAGATATTTTATCCCCAATATTGGCGCCACGCATATAGAGGAAGAGAGTAAGACGTACTGGAGTAAAGGATCTTGGCCTATATCCGGAAGTAAATGATGGTACTCCAGATAAATATCCCAGATTTTTGGTGTCTCGCATTTTTTAATGTCTCGAACTTTTTGATGTCTAAGACATTTTGATGTGTCGAACTTTGAAACAACTCATATTTTGATGAAGTTTTCAGCTCAAGTGGATCAAGGGGGTCCAACTTAATTACGTCTCAAGTTTTTCATTCAAATGACTCGGAACAAATGACTTGGATTCTTTATGGCTCCAAACGTCCAGTTTGGGCCAATAAGGGGTCCGACTTATAGAAGTCTCGGACTTGAAAAATAACTTAGAATGATTTTGACCTTAAACCTCCAATTTGGGCCAATAGGGTGTCCGACATGTGAAAGTCTCGGACCTTGAGAATGACTTAGAATGATTTCGGCCCCAAACCTGCTGCTTGGGCCAATAGGGGTCCGACTTATGGAAATCTCGGACCTAGTGGCAAGATAAAAAGGTTGAGTTAAAAAATGATGTCAGATCCTTTATTGAATATAAACAGTGTTGTCTGAACATTTAATGCATTATAAATGCTCACCTAACCATTCATTTTCAACATCTTTTCAATTCATTCTAGTGAGGGAAAATTTCAAGCAATTTCATGTGATTTCTAGAGAGAGACGCTCTGACATTTACTTTTTCTGACAGTTTTCATACTTGGTCAATTTTTTCTCCAGGTATGCCTTAAATTTTAGTTTGTTTTTTTCATTATTTTCTCATTTTTGATTTTGTTAATTGTATAATTGTATATTTTGACATGTATAATGAATACTCCAAAAATAGAAAATTTGTGTTATGAGATGCTTCACTTAAAAATAAATGCAGATCCCAAGGTTAAGGTTAACATTGATACCTCAAAGAGCGAGAGAGTTAGATTAGATGACTTGGATGATAATAGCCCTAGTTATCTAGTGACTCCGTACTATGATTCAATCTTGATTGACAATGTATCGCATACTTCTCCAATTTATCAACTAGAAAAACAAAATCCTTTTCCTTGGGAAGTGTCATTAGCATTTGCACCAGGATACATGAGATTTGAACCTAACCTTTTGGAAGTCAAATCTATAGATACTTCGAAATGTTAGATAAAGAAAGTTCTAGGGGTCGGCAAAGTGTTGAAGACCTAACCTATCTATTTTACAAACCTAATAGGGGTCCTCTATATTACTTTCAACTATGCATCTGTTAGACAAAGACCTAAGAAGTATGGCGCAAAAGTGGAGTCTAATTGATGGGTATGACATTATTAGGCCAAGTTTATATGATACAGTGAGGTTTTCTCCATTGAACTATATAGTCGTTTATGACCCGGCGTTCGAGTTGGATATGGGATTTCCTTTACACCCATTTATAAGGCAAGTGATGAGTTTTTTTAATATTCTTGTGGCCGAGCTATACCCAAATGCTTGAGGTGTATCATGTATGGTAGCCTTTATCCTAATTAGTATAATTATGAGGATGAAACCCAGTTTAACAGCATTTCGCCACATCTTCATAGCATCAAATATTTGCCAAAATCGATACGATGTTTAGAACTTTGATGAATGATAATAATTTCAATGAACTAACAAATGTTTGATAATGTGAAACTTGCAAAAATGACACAATGATTTAAGGAGATTCACCCAAAGATGGCTACGTCCTCCATGGTGTGTAGTTTTATGTTTATATTATTTCAATGGAGTAAAACACTCTTACAAATGAAGTATTACAATTGAGTAAGAGATAAAACAAAGGCTATGTGTTTGGCGTAGGGGTTGTGTTTGATGATTACTCTTGGAAGAGTATGAGAGCTCTATTTATAGTACTAAGTACACTCAATTATAATTGCTCACTTAATACATCCTTAATACTGAATAATGAATGAGTTGAAATAGCTCCAAGGATTTGAAAAGACAAAAACAGCATCCTAAGCGTATCAGAGGAACCGCTCGACCAGAATAGAGTGCTTGCTCGGTCGAGCGGGCTACAGGCAGCTTTCTGGAAACATTCTGTTTGTTCGCTCAACCAACCCAAGAGCTCGCTCGATCGAGCGAGCTGGTCAAGCGAACTTCAGTATCCTTCTGACAGTTTCTGCTCGAGCAAAGCACCATCAAGAAACCTTTTGCACTTCTTCATTAAACACCAAGAAGACCAATAACTCCCATGATTACTTCACCAAATAAATCACTCTTAAAAACTACAAACATTAAGTTACCAACTTAAACACCTACATTAACACACTCATAGGATTCCATTCTAAGAGACACACATCAATGCACACATTAATTTGTGCACTCCAGTCACACCATTCATAACATAGCTAGATTGTGTAACTTGTAAAACCATGGTGTTGGTTGGGTGACCTTTTGCACATAGGCAAGGTTACAAAATCGTTAGCAAATTAACGGATAGCCAGAAGGGTTATCAAACAGAGTTTGCGTATTTATATCTTAGTTGAGGTTGGAACTTAAAACAAGTTTTAATATAGACCCCAAACTTTCAAAATTCAACAATTCTACAATGTAATCACGATGAGGTTATCATCTCAAAATGAGAAATTGAATCCCCCAGATATGGGTTTTAAAAAATGAGTTTATCCTTTCTGCCTATGATTTAAGCTTAAAGGTGGATAAAAGTAAGTGTCTCGGCTCAAACAAGATATTAACTCATTACTTTGTTACAGACCTTGAGTATTTTCAGGAATTGCAAGAACTGAATTACATGGCAGATACAAAGAACCGGTGAGTAAATTCTATTCCATGGGGGTTGTGGCCGAGGCATCGAGAGTGGCGGACCCACAACCAGTCCTTCCTTCACCGCCAAGGTAAATATCATCTAGCATTGATTAGTCACAACTTGATCATAGTTTTAGGCTAACTCTTATTTTCTACAAGACTTTTTTACGGTGAAGGATGGTATAGACAAAGCCACGAGTAATGAGGAAGCTCGGGTGAAGCTCAGGTGCTACTTGAGAAATTAGCTAATCGCGAAGGCCTTGTCCCGAAAGAGAGGAAGAAGTAGAGCAAAGGCCGTTGAGCCTAGCACTGCTAACGTTGTGATCATCAAAGATGTCGAAAAAGTTTCATTTTAGTCGACTGAGGCGATTCACATTCCCTTACAGCGTAGCCAGCCGAGAATAATCATTTAGGAAGCCGAAGTTGCTGTCCCAAAGCCAACAATTCAAATTCCCTCTTCCTCGGATAAGAAGGGGAAGAGGGTTCCAAAGGTAAAAAGGGAGGTTTAAACTAGGAACATCAAGTCTCATAAGCCTGATATTCCTCTTATAAACCTAAGCTTTGATCATATGGAGGCTCGGTACAAGAAGGCCAGTCGTTGCTTGCTAAGTAAAAGGGATATGGAGAATCTCGACTCCATAAAGCCGACGGAGAGGGCAAAACAAGTTCAAATGGCCTTGGATGAGATAACATGATAGTTTCTCTTTAACCTTGGTTCTATTCGAATGATATACCTAATCCATTTAACTTGTAGGGTCTTTTTAGAATAATTGTTGAGATGGCCAAGGTTCAACAAATTGAAGCTGACCAGGACACAATATGATCCTTGACATCTCAGATTGACGAACAAATGGATAAGGTTACATAGATAATCTGGGAGTCAATGGAGAAGGCTGAAGTTGTAGCCAAATACAAAGGCAAATTAGACAAGTTCAAAGAGCTAATTGAGGGCCTTAACTTGGCCAAGAAGTGGAGGTTGCGCCTTAAGGGTACCATAGAAGAGGCAGAAGAGAGGTTGGAACACTCAATTGGAACTGCCTCAAAATAGCCAATGATGTTGCAATCTTGCTAGATGAGCAAGATCAATTGGTTGTGAAGTGTGATCATCTCTCTCGCCTACTTGATAAGGAGAAGCAGAAGATCGAGCTAATCCTTGATACAACCAAAGTTTACAAATTAAGATCTGAAAGGTGAGGCAAGTTAACCAAAGATTGGCTCGCTTATGAGGAATATGTAGAGTTCATGAGCAAGTTGTCAAGAGAAATTTTCAATAACGAGGTTCTTCTATAGGCTGAGTGTAACACCCTTGAATTTCCGACCCCTTGTACAAAACAAAAACCGTAAAGGACGGGTGGAAATTCGGGTGTTACATAAAAGAAAAGGAAAAGAATTTGGATAAATGTTAAATATTAACTTTAAAAAGGCGAGTGAAAATTTCGGCAGCATCTGCCCTAAAACTGTGTGCCTTTGTAGAAAAACAAAAGTTATTTAGAATCTAATAAAGTAAAGGCATCAACCGCCTATCAAAACTATATCACGGGAGAATGATTCATTGTCGGCTTCTCAAATCAACATGCCAAGCATGGATCGTGGTTCCAGTGTCAACGCTTGTGTTTTAAAATGACTTAACTCCTTAAAACCCTACAAAGTTATAAACTACGAAGCGGAAATACAAATATACAAGGGAGGACACGAGGCCTCATAACAAAACATATACAACCAAAGTTTACAAAAGATAAACAAGAGCTGCAAAATCGAAAGATAACGGTATAATACAGGTTATGCTTCGCCCTAATCACTCTCCCCCAATGCGAGGCAATGCAAAAGAAACTCCAATACCTGCTATGCCTGTCTATGATCCTCCTGCTGCTCGACATTAGACCGAAGGCCAATGTGTCATAGCAGGAAAATCATAGATTGTCATCAACAATCAACATAAACACAAACATGTACACGTTAGTAACTAGCATCAAATATAATAAGGCCAACTACTAGATAACATTATATTATACAACAACATAAGATGATTTCATAAGACACAAGCACAGATAGTAACCGTTTATTTTCCACCTATACTTCTTAATCTCATTACGTCTTTTCCAACCTGAAACATGTGTTCTTCGGTAGAATGCAGGTCTTCACACTTATCTTCTCAAAATATAAACTCTTGTAAAACACGCATAGTATTACTCAACCAAGGCATTAATAGACTACTTAACACATGACCCTATAGAGCTTGTCTATCTTAGAGTAAGTGTGATCATAATCTATCTTTGGGACTGGTAACTCCCTCGAGGTAACTTAACTTAGGCGAACTTCTCACTAGCATAAACTACTCTTTCATTGAAAAAACTTTCTATCAATGAGTAAACAATTTATCAATGTGTAAGCTTTTTATGAATGAATAACTTTCTTTCAATGAGTAACATTCTATCAGTGGATCTTCTCTCCACTTCATGGCATAGTGACACAGCCAAGGGCGTTATCGGCCATCTGGCGTCCATGGCAAAGTATGAGCTCACACCCCATTCAGTTGACCTTCTGGGGTCCTACCTTTGGGAAAACTAACACACTGGGATACCAAACTAGAGAAGAGGCCACCAAATTGGAGTTTGCAAGGACCGCATGGTAACACCTCGGTCAAGGGGCGGTATTGGCCATCCGGTGCTCAACAACGAAAGTATGCTCATACCCCTCATACGGTGATCATGTCTGATCTTACCTAGGGGACTATTAAATCAACCAGACATAATCCAGTTGAGTCACGCCAGCTAATCATCATCTAATATTTTATCAAATGGGAATAACTCCCGTTTTCAACTATTAATGAGCGCCTGGGATTGCAGGACGCTAAAACCCACTAAGCCACTCAAAATAATATGAAATTCACCTATAAAGGAGTCATTCTAACTCCAAGTAAGGCATAGTCCAATTCTTAAATAAATAAGGGGGTGGTCCCTGCCTTCTACTAACACTCTCATTCTCTATAACTATTCTAAGCGCAATGATTTCATAGTCGGTAGCTGTTCGTATAAAGTGTAATCACTAGTACCTGATAGTTTCGATATAGTGCATATTATCACAATAAAAAATAAACAATGATCTCTTAAAGGAAAATAGTATATAAGGGTTGATTACTGCGTGTACGTACTTGTAAGGGTCACTGCACGAACAGAAGTTACAAAAATAACCCAACTAAGGTCCTACTTTCCTCTTATGAACTGGGAACCTATACAAGTTAGGAATAGAACTAATAAGTTACCTTAACTACTTTGTTATACCAACTAATTCCCTAGTAACCACTATCACCCATTAAACATGAGATTTCGATTACCCTAGCACGTAGACAACTCATTCAATACAAGTAAAAATCATTAACTCAACACAATATAAGTCTTTTCACCAATTTAAAAGTAAAAGCATATGTGAATCATTCCTTTTCATCAACTAATTTTGAGTACATCAGTTCGCGTTACTTAAAAATAACTATTCACGACTAAGCCTTACAATTTTAATATAACACTTATACAACGATATGGCAAATCTTAGAGTTATTGAATCGCAATATCATTTGCTACATTCTCTAAAGCTAGAAAGAACTATAATCAAAACAACACAACAAGTAACTTTAGCAACCATCGACGATAAGTTGACATTGTGCTCTTGGCTTACTAAAATTATGCATTATGACTTCAATAACAACTAAATACGAGTACTTGTAATTTGCAACAATCAAACTACACAATTAGCAACTATTATTCCCAATTTAACAACCACACCACTTCTATATTCAACTCTAATCATAATCATTTCCAATTAAATCTATCACAATAATATTTAACCAAACTTAGTCTTAAAACAACTTGTAAGGTTATCCAATAAATGGTCACACCACCAAAATATAGCATAGTTACACATCATTAGTAATTTCATTTCTAAATCCAACCCCTAGTCATTTCATTTTCAAAGATAATACTTTTAACCATTATCCATAACAAGAATCAATAAACTAATACACCACCATAATGTACATGAAAACCCACACTATTACTAATTTCAAAGATAACACCTTTAATTGTTACTCATAGTAAATTTCAAAGAAACTAAAACACAACCAACACAACCCATAATTTCTAATCACGCTTCAAACCCTAAGTCATAAATATGTTCAATTCAACCATTAAACACTTACCCACAAGAAGATTCAATGAAATAATACAAAAATCAATACTAAACTCATAAACTTGATAACAATTTCATTTAACGACAAGAGAAAATCAATTAGGGAAGAGGATATGTCTTACTTAGGTGAACAAGAGAAAGGGGTGAAAAGAAGAGTGGTTAGTGTGGTGGTTTAGAGGAGACACGGCTGCCCAGCAGCCGATTGCTTGCGGCACACTGCTGCTACGTGGCTGTGGGTGCGATTCACGGCCAGCAGGTGGGCTGAGCTGCTGGTGGTTGGTCGTGGGAGAACGAGGATAAAGTGGTGGTGGCTGCTGGGGCTCCGTGGGCAGCTTCTTGAGGCAGTAGCTGGCGGCACACAAGGAGGAAAGGGAGAAGAGAGGGAAAGAGGATAAGTAATGGCGTGAGACTTGTGAGGCAAGGAGTGTTCTAGTCTTTTTAAAATAAACCCAAACTCATCCTTTTTATATTATTTATCTATTTATTTATTTATTTATTTATTTATCTATATTCATCTTCTTGCGAGGCCCAATTAAGAACTCACCTCCGTATGCTCACACATCTTAATAAAATAATAATTTGATTCGAACCTCTTTATTTAGAAATCGTAATCGTATTTTTAATATAAACATATGTTAATATTTAAATTCGTATGTGAAAGAAATTTATTAAAACTACTTCCAAATTAATTTAATATAATTATAAAATCCCCAAAAGTTACTAAAATATTAATTAATGACGTCAAAAAATCTCGGGGTGTTACACTGAGGCTCATAGAATCGTCATTGCGGAGCTCAGTTATGATGTATTAAATCTCGCATCCATGGCAAAGCAGAGGAGGAGTATTGGTTTTAGTAATCTTTCTTCGATCTTTGCCCAGGACTCTAACACTATGAACGATGTAGCTTGGGATGCTAAGGAGCAAAGGCATTGGTCTCAATAGGTTGATCAAAAACGGGAAGAGCGAGCTCTGAAGTTAGATTTGGACTCGTTATTATTTAGTACTCCTAGTGTTCCAAAAGTCTCGGGTACAATGATGTTTTCTTACCCTTCAGAATATGTGTATGGATCTTTCCAATATTCTTATGTCTATCTTCCTACAAAATTTCTAAGCTTAAGGGCCTTGTATCATATAATGAATTCTTTAGAAATATCAGCCTTTAAGGCTTGTAAAAACATTTATTTTGGTTGTATGTATTGGCTTTACGCCTTTTTGCTCTATATTATTGTGTCTATGTTTTGTGATTTTGTATGGGAAATCTTGGTTGGAGTATGGTTAATTTTGTATGTTTGAGTTTTAGGTTTTCGTTAAAGTTTGAGAAAAGACTCTGATAGGTCAATTGACTTGGCCCATGTTGGCTTTTCTTGATCCTCGAAACAGGGTTCGAATTTCAATACAAATGAATTTCTCGGATTGTAAAGATGACTTAGACATAAGAAGACATTGATTTCTTTGAAATCAACACAGGTTCTAACTTTCACACTAAGTGAATGTCTCGGACCATAAAAATAACTTAGGCTCTAGAGAATATTGGTTCTCTTGAACCCTAAACGGGGTTCGACTTTCTAACTAGGTGTAAGACTCGGATTACCAAATTAATTTAGGCGAAGGAGAATGTTTATTCTCTTAAGCCCTAAATAGGGTCCGATATTCAAACTAGGTGAAAGATTCGGATGTAGAGTCAAAAAAAAGACCTTGCAATGACAGAGAATTGAACATAACAAATTTATTATGCATTAATATTGGTGAAATATATAAACATAGGTTTAATCATTTCTATAACTAAGTAGCTACAAAAAAAAATTGAAAATTACTACCACATGCTTCTACGAAATTAAATTAAATTCTACAGAAATTAATAAATTAATTGAAATATTTTTGAACATAGGTTCAATTCTGGTAACTATGGCCCATTGCAAGTGATTGTTCAAACGAAGTACTTCTTAAGATGATCTCCATTCCATGATCTTGTTAAGATTATTCCTTCACCATCTTCTAATTCATATGTTCCTGGCTTGATACAAATGATCTTGAATGGTCTATCCCAATTGGCGTTAAGTTTACCTATTTCTGTAGCTTTACCCGTTTCTTCGACCTTTGTTGCAACTGTTTGGGTTTCACAAGCCTGTTGAAATGATGAGTCATCTTTTGTTTTTGCGATAAAGAGTGCAGTAGAGCATTTCCTCTTGTTTCATGAAGTAGATCAAGGTTAACTCTTTTTTCAGTATTGCTTTCCTCATATGAATAGTAAGCAATCCTTATAGAAGGAATTTCTATCTCAACTGGCAAAACTGCTTCAAATCCATACACTAAGGAGAAAAGTGTACAGCCTGCAACATCTTTCATAGTAGTGCGCATTGCCCGAAAATCCCAGACAATTCCTCATCCCAAGTACCTCTAGCTCCTTAAATTTTCTTTTTAATGCCAGATAAAATAACATTGTTGGCCGCCTTGACTTGGCCATTTGTTTGTGGCCTTGACACAAAACTAAATCTTATTTGAATTTTAAAAGTGTCGCAATATTCAATAGTGTTTTTGCTTATGAACTAGCAACCGTTATCAGTTATGTTAACTCTTCATATGCTGTATCTAGTAATGATATTGTGCCAAATGAATTGACATAACTGTTTGTCAGTGATAGTACTTTAAGGTTTTGCATCAAAATATTTTGAGAAGTAATCAATGACAACGATGATGAATTTTCTTTGGCCTTTGGCTGGTGCAAAATGGCCCTATAGCAGATCTAATCCCCATTTGTCAAAGAGAAGTATAGCATGAATTGTTGAGAGCTAATTTGATGGCTTTCTTTGGATTTCAGCTAAGAATTTAACTTCTGGTAAGATTGGACTAGAGCCTCTACATCCTCCTTTAGCGGTGGCCAATAATATTTGCTTCTAATGTCCTCGTTGATAATTGTACTGGCACCTTAATGAATGCTACAACCACCTTTATGGATTTCTCGGAGTATATAGTTGCCATCTTCAGCATTCACTCACTTTAAACAAAGCATATGTGAATAACTTCTTAGCCTTCGTGAAATTCAAACCACTTAAGCTTTTGGAGGAACAGAAGGGAATTGTGTAGGATCGTCAAGTAAAGTGCCTTCTTAAAAGTACTTGTTGAAAGGTTCTATCCGAGTATCTGATTTGTCTAACATAGCATAATTGATTCTAGGGGAAGATAAATTGATATTGTATGCCTTCAAATCATCGGCTGAGCTGGCTAACTTGGCTAATGAAACAGCCTGAGTATTTTCTGATCTAGGTACATGGGATAGGCTGAATTTGTTAATGTGTTTGATTGTATTGTGTACCCTTTACAAGTACATCCTCATGCCATCATCTTTTGCCTCGAATTCGCTATTGACCTGTCCAACTATACAATGCGAGTCTGAGAATTCTTAGACTATGCGTGCCCTAGAATTGGTACAGATGTTGATACCAAGAAGGAGTGTCTCATGCTTGTTTTCATTGTTTGAATCAACAAACTCAAAATGCACAGCATGTTCTAATTTTACTCTGGCTGATGATATAATAATATTTTCTGCTCCACTAGATGATCTTGTTGATGACCATCCACATAAAGTTTCTACTCTTGTTTGGAATTATTTGGAGTGGTTCCAGCGGTTTTAGCAATAAAATATGCCAAAGCTTGGACTTTAATGGCAGTTTGGAGCTCTATTTCAATGCTAAAGTCAGCTACTTGGTTTGCCCAATCAGCCACTCTAGAGGATTGATTGTTCCCTTTTAATATTTTCTTCAATGGTTGGCTAGTTTTCACCTGGATTTGATGAGACTAGAAGTATGGCTTTAGTTTTTGGCTAGCCATGAATCCCACATAAATAACTTTCTCGATTTCACTGTAATTGGCTTTTTAGCTTCGATAAGCCTGATTGATATAATAAAAAGGGAAATGTTGATAACCGGTTTCTAGCATGTCGTTAATACTAAGAACCAAGTTATACAAACAATATTTATAATCATCCTGATACTACTACAACGAGTGTAATGGTAATTCGGGGGTCGAACCACAAGGACAAGGGATGCTAGACTAAAGACTTGGTGTGGGAAGGTTATATGGAAGGTTGGTTGGTGGGTGAACTTAACTAATAACAAGAATAAGAAGCGAAACTCAACAGTGAAAAACAAGCGGGGAGTAGACTACGTCCACCCTAGGATGTTCTATTGGAAATAAAGATAAGCTAGGTCAAGGGAGTTCGAATGATAATCAATCAAGACACTCTAGATATCGAGAGGAAGTTGGTGACACTAGTGGAAAAAAACGTATTTACTGCTTATCATTTGCTGCGGTTTTTGCATACACGCAGCAATAAATAGGAAAAAGAATAAGAAAAAAAAAGAACAATTAATTGCTGCGGTTTGCGGCTTCGACCGCAGCAAATACTCTGTAGCACACTCAATTGCTGCGGTTGATTCTGTGCCCGCAGCAAATAGTCCATGAAGAATTACTAACTGCTGCGGTTCTGTGAGTGATCGGAGCAATTAAGTTTATTAAAATGGCGCCTTTTAAATTTTAACGTTTATATTTTCATTAACCCTTAAGCTTCTGTTCTCCTTCATTCCTTTATTCCATTCTAGACTTCGTTCAAACGCACAAACCTTCGTTCCATTCTCCTTCAATTCGTTCATTAACTTCAAACGCACAAACGAACAACATATTGTTTTCCTTCATTCTCCTTCGTTCCACTCCAGACTTCAAACGCACAAACCCTTCGTTCCATTCTCCTTCGTTCATTAACTTCAAACGCACAGTACAACGATTTTCTTCAATTCGTACTGCTCTTGTTCATCATCATTTCTTCAAAACTGTTCTTGTTCATTATCAAATTAAACTTTAAACTTTGAATTTTCATAAACATCAAATTATAGGGTATTATAATATTTCTCTTTTTAATGTGGTTTGCAAGTTCAATATAATACATTTGAAAATTAGTGCTAATTTTTTTTTCTTTGTAGATTATTACATAACCCACGAAATCAAGGTAATTTCTATTTGTTTTGTAAATTTGCAAGTTTATATTGTTTTGTAATTTAGTAATTTAGTTTAAAATGTGGTTTGTTAATTAATTACTTGCATATTTAGTAATTATTTGTGAATGTGGTTTGTGTGGTTTGTTAATTATTTGCATATTTTATTAGAAATGTGGTTTGTTGTTAGACTTGTCTTTAATTATTAGAATTAGAATACTTATATTTCTAATGTTAAATGATTAAATTTTATTATTTATATTTTGAATGTTATATTTCTAAGGTTATACAATGTTAATTATTCAAAGTATATTTTTTTAGGGTTAAATATGTTTGTTAGAAATAAGTATATATGTTCAAAAGTTGTGTATTAATTTTGTTTTGAATCAATTAATTACACTAATTAGGATGACAAATGATTGTTCTTGGATGAATGGAAGCATTGAATCGTCGGAATTTATTGATGGCATATTAGAATTTTGTAGTATTGCGGTTGAACATCAAGTTAGGACGGGGGGAGTTTGTTTTTATTGCCCATGTGTCAGTTGTGGCAATGTATCAAAGGTAGATAGTGTTGATATCCTTAGGGAGCACATACTTCGACGTGGGTTTAGGCCTCAATATCATGTTTGGGTTTGGCATGGTGAGGAGGGAGTTTACAAAGAGAAAAGTGTTGTTGAGGATGTCAATGAGGATTTAGTAGATCATGTTGATGGGTATGAGACAGATGAAGAGAATGTCGATGAGGATGTGGATCGTGTTGATGAGATGATGGAGGGAGCCGAGGATGAGTTAGGAAAACGTCCTCGTGTTTTTGACTTGTTGACAGAGGCTTCTCAAAAGCCTTTGTACCCTAGATGTACAAAGTTCACCAAAATAACAGCAGTGTTGACAATTTTCAACATTAAGTCAAAGTTCAATTGGAGTGACGCTAGTTTCACAATGTTATTAGAAGCGTTAGGTGAGATGCTTCCTGAGGGAAATGAACTTCCAAAGTCGACATATTATGCCAAAAAGCTCATGTGTCTTTTCGGCTTAGAGTACCAGAAGATTCATGCGTGTTCGAATGATTGTGTGTTGTATCGGAATGAAAACGAGAACTTAGAAGAGTGTCCTAGGTGTGGGTTATCGCGCTACAAGCGTAAAGGGGCTCGCGATGCTAAAGGGCCCCCGGCTAAGGTATTGTGGTATCTTCCAATAATACCTAGATTCAAGCGCTTGTTTTTCTATAAAGAAAGATGCGTTAAATTTGAGGTGGCATGCAGATAGGGTGAAGAAAGGTCACTTGCTCACACATCCATCTGATTCTCCGGAGTGGAAGAGTATTGATAGGTTGCATAAGACTTTTGGGGATGAGGTTCGTAATTTAAAGCTCGGACTGTGTACGGATGGAATGAACCCATTCGGCAATCTTAGTTCTCAACATAGTACTTGGCCGGTACTTTTAGTGATCTATAATTTGCCACCTTGGTTGAGTATGAAGCGTAAGTACATAATGCTTTCGCTTCTTATCTCGGGTCCTAAACAACTTGGCAATGATAGATGTGGATCCTTGCACCTCTCGTTGAGGATTTGAGAAAGATGTGGGATGAAAGCGTTTCAGTGTTTGATGCATATGCTAATGAGGAGTTCACCTTGCGTGCAATGCTTTTATGCACCGTTAATGATTTTCCGGCATATGGCAACTTATCGGGGTATAAGAACAAGGGGAAGAAATCATGCCCAATATGTATCGATGACATGGAATCCACGTGGATTCCTAAGTGCAAACACGTATTCATGCACCATCGAAAGTTCCTCCCACGAGACCACCAATATCGTAAGAAGAAGAAGTTGTTCAACGGGGAGGTTAAGGACCGTGTAGCTCGTCGACCGTTGACCGATTATGAGGTTTATGAACAGGTTAAGGGAGTTGAGACTGTATTTGGCAAGACGGGGCAAGTGCAAGGGGTTGAAGACCGATTATGGAAAAAAGAATCAATCTTTTGGAAGGTTCCATATTGGAGAGATCTACAGGTTAGGCATTGTTTTGATGTTATGCATATAGAGAAAAATGTATGCGATGCCATACTCGGGACTCTCATGAACATTTCGGGTAAGACAAAGGATTTTAGGGCTGTGCGAGATTGGTTTGAATGTAAGGGTCTTCGTCCGGAGTTGTGGGCACATGTTAAGGTGAGTAAGAAAAGAAATAGAGTTGATGAAGTTGGTGGCAGTAAGAAGATGAGTAATGACAAAGTTTATTTGCCTCCAGCTTGCTACACATTGTCCAAAGCAAAGAAGCGGACATTTTGTGAGTGTTTGTATGGCATTAAGGTTCCGTCTGGGTACTCATCCAACATGAAGAGATTTGTGAGCCTAAATGGTGAGCTGAAGTTGGGAAGCATGAAATCTCACGATTGCCATGTAATGATGTAAGTGTTCTTACCAATTGCAATATGTGGAATACTGCCAAAACATGTGAGATATGCTATTACCAAGCTATGTTCGTTCTTCAACACAATTTGTAGTAAAGTTCTTGATTCCTTTAAACTTGATGCACTTCAACTCAACGTGATTGTAACTTTATGTAAGTTTGAGATGTATTTTCCATCTTCTTTCTTTGACATAATGGTTCATCTTATTGTCCATCTCGTTCATGAGATCAAGCTTTTGGGTCTATTTTTTTAAGGTGGTGTTATCCTTTTGAAAGACACATGGGTGTTTTACAAAACAAGGTGAGGAATCCAGCACAACCCGAGGGAAGTATGATTCAAGGCACTGTGAGCGATGAGATTAGTAACTTTATAGCCGAGTATTTAGCCATGGCAAAGCCTATTGGACTTCCCACCTCTAGACATGAAGAAAGGCTTGAGGAAAAAGGAACAATTGGCTCCAAATCGGTCACACCTCCTCGAGAAAGCCTTCTACAAGCACACTTGTATGTGTTGCATCATATTCCGGAAGTTCATCCTTTTTTGAGTGAGCATTTTGATATATTGCGCGCAAAACATCCTTCAAAAGGGGATAGGGCATTGATGCAGTTGCATAACAAGACGTTTATTAATTGGTTTCATAATCGAGTATTATGCGAAGAACTCAAGGGTGTATCCGAAATTGTTAAGTGGTTAGCTTTTGGTCCTCGTGATGATGTCAACAAATATGAGGGTTACGATGTCAATGGCTTCACATTTTGGACTAAGGGTCAAGACAAGAAGTCATCGTATCTACAGAATAGTAGGGTTTCTTTTTTGGCGTCATCTACATGTTACGCGAGTGCGAAGGATCAAGCGCCGGTTGATGCTAAATTGGTATACTACGGGCGGGTACATGAAATATGGGAGCTTGACTACTCTACTTTCAATATTGGTCTTTTCAAATGTAAGTGGGTAGATAACAATCGACGATGCATAAAAAATGACGATCCTTGTGGATTCACTCTTGTAAACATAGCTCATTTGCGTGATAGTGAGGAGCCATTCATACTAGCCACACAAGCCAAGCAAGTATTCTACATTGTAGACCCTTCTGATAAAAAATGGTCTATTGTTGTACTGGGAAAAAAAAGTATCCTTGGTATAGGTGATGTTGAGGATGAGGAAGAATATGATGCTTTTGAAGACTCCCCTCCCTTTATCAATCCAAAATCAGTGGATCAAGATGATGTAGATGATGTAGATGTTGGTTATATGCGTGTAAATCACACGGAAGGAATACATTTAAATTAAGTGATTCACAAGGTATGAATTTAAAGCTTTTAAAATTTTTTTTGGCACTTGGTTTGTTTTGCATGAAACTTTGCACATAACACTATTTGTTATATATTATTATGTTGAACGTATTAGAATTGTAAATCATAGTCATATTCTTAATATTACTTAGCTTATGTTCTAATATATTTCCATTCATACTCTTTCAGGTACTGATATACAATGCATCTATTCAGAGACGAAACTGTCCCCATGATTGAGACCTCGGATAATGAGCATCGTAGTTATGACAGCGAAGAGGACAAAATTGTGAGATACGAGCGTATGGCTGAAGACGCTCCACCGATTGACAATGATCTTGAGACTGAAGACGCCCCACCAATGGATGCTCTTACTACCAGTAAGAAAAGAAAAAAGCGAGGTCCTACGAAAAAGCTCAAAGTCACAGATTCCATGCATTTGGAATACAATGCATTGGGTCAACCCTGCGGAAAATGGCGTAGGCAATATGGTAAACAAGTGGGTCTATGTATCCGCAAGCTTTCCATATTGCACGCATGGAACGAGGTTCCAGAGGGTTTGAAGAACTCTTTATGGAATGATACTATGGTAAGCAACTTTACTATTTTTACTCATTTAGTTTCATTTTAAAATTAATTTGATTGACAGTAATAAATATAAATTTTTTTTGTAGAATCTTTTCCACATCGAGAGCGATGAGGATAAGAAGAATGTGTGTCTTTCAGTTGTTGCTGAAAGATTCAGAGATTTCAAATCCAAGCTAGTAACTGGCTGGATTACGAAGAGGCGTGCCCGTACGACCAAAAAGGTCAAAACGGGAAACGAAGGTGGAGAGCAATCACTGAAACAGCCCAAACCAGCGTAAACAATATAATAAAATTGTCTACAAAGCACAGCGGAAGACTTATAGAAGTCTGGGCTGAATCCGACCTGTGGCTCAATAGCCACAGCAACCAATATCAGAGTATTTTAAAACTTTACAAAACTGTAATACAATTACTTACAACCCAGTTATAAACTAAGTTAATACATTATAAAATATCATTATAAGTTAACCTTCCGAAAACGATGTCCTCGCTAACGCAACACATGACACAAAAATGAGCAGCACATCCATCCGCACTAAAGAAGGCAACCTGAAAGTGGATCTATCCCCTGTAAGAGATAGACCCTATAAAAAAAACGGTCAACAATTGCATTGTTGAGTAATCCAACAAACTACCACATTTGTATACAAGTCGTTAACAAACATCTCCAATCAAATTCCTTGTTCACTTGGTAACCATTTATAAACATTATTTTATCCAAAATCAAAACTCTTTAGAAAGACCGTTTGGTATCGACATAAATACGGCCATGAACCTTTAGTTCATAACGAATCAAAAAAAGGCTATAACTTTACAAGTTAATAGCGTAAATCAAAACTCTTTTAAAAGATCGTTTGGTATCGACATAAATACGGCTATGAACCTTTAGTTCATAACGAATCAAAACACAGCTATAACTTTACAAGTTAATAGCGTAAATCAAAACTCTTTTAAAAGATCGTTTGGTATCGACATAATTACGGCTATGAACCTTTAATTCATAACGAATCAAAACACGGCTATAACTTTACAAGTTAATAGCGAAACAATACGGCAAATGACAAATATGATATCATTTGCGAAACAAACAAAACTTTATGTACCAAACGTATTTATTCAAAACTCATATCAAATCAATAATTGAACAGCACTTTAAAACGTGGGAATATATGGACCGTCAGGAAGTAGGCTTGATCTAAATCCTAAGAACACGGGTGATTGTCATCACCGAAAATACGGTTCTTGCAAGAACGAAACGGTATTGGGGGCTCGAGACCGATCCGAATAACCACTACCTATTAACATGCTATAGGATTTCATAATAATCCGGATATAAATATCCGTTGCCAATTCCCAAAAACGGACATTTTCAATGTCGTACATTTCAATATAAAACAAAACAATAATTCAATTGAGTTTTTTTGAAATCAACAATCATACCTCATTTTCATAATACAATATTTCAAGACTCGTATTTTATAAGTTAGTAACATACAAAACATGCTTTTGTAATCTCTTTAAATAAATACAATATTTAAAAGCTCATATATAAAAACGTATGAACATTCAAAACATAATTTAATCAAGGACTAGGAGCAAGGTCAAACAAGGTCAAAATCCACAGTTCCGAACACCAAAAATTATACGATTTTGCTCAAATATCAATAGCAGTAATGCCACACCTTATAAAATATAAATCAATTCATCATCATTTAAAATACCAATCAATTCATATGTTCCCAAATTTATACTTGAACCAAACACTCATATTATTCAAATAAGATCCATAACCCAACAATACCAATCCATAAAGGGAAAACAATAATCCTAAGTTAATCTCAATTACCCAATAAATAACCTTAACCTCCAATTTATTTTATACTTCCTAATCCCGCTTAATAAAGTCCATTTTAGTACCATAACAAGACACTTGTTAGTGATTTGGTCATAACTTTCTCATAAAAACTTATATAGAGGCGATTCAAGTGGCTACGCGACCATTACTCAGAGCTCTACTATTCTTATGAAGACACTAAAATGCAGAAACAATTAGAACGATCCCAAAATAACAAAAACAGAAGGTTTATTACGGATTTTCATGACAGCCTGCTAGTATTTCGCGACTCGAAGCTCTACAAATCTCATGAAGACACCAAAACCCCAAAACGACTCTAACTATTTCAAAAACAGCAATACAAATTCGGACAGAACAAAACGGAACCTCATTGTTGATTTTTATGACAGTCTACTAGTATTTTGGACATAACTTCCTCATATAAACTCATCTCGGGGCGATTCAAGTGCCCACACGACCGCGACTCAAAGCTCTACAAATCTCAAGCAGACATAAGAACCCAAAAACAATCACAATTGACCCGAAAATGGCCAAAACAGAATGCTCAGTTTTTGAGCTGAAATTTCCATATCCAAATACTAAATTTTATACTAGAAACCAAATAACCCAAATAACCAATTCTAATCAACACTAAAAACAACTCAATTACTAGTTGAACCCATATACTCATCTTAAATTCAAGTTGATACCTCAATTTGAATCAAACACCCAAATTGAATCCACAAATACCAAACTACTTTAAAACATTCAATTAATACTTAAATAGAATAGTTTGTGGATTACCTCAATCACCATTGAAGAACCTTTCAACTTAAGGTAAGATTATAGGTGGTTGTTGTGGTGGTGGGGGAACCACGCAGCCCAACAATGGCTGCCAGACAACTTGTGACGCAGCTGCTGGTAGGGCAGCACTCACGGCACAGGTGGGGACAGCCGTGGAAACAGTGATGCAGCAGCGGTGGATGCATGTTCGGTTGGTCGGCGTCGGTTAGTGGAAGCAGCAGGCCAGGGCGGCGCACAGGGGAAGAAGGGAAAAGAGAGAGAAAGTGGGAAGAAGGAAGGGAAAACCGTGGGTT
>NC_080059.1:17866382-17886382 GCF_026212465.1 Amaranthus tricolor | reverse complement strand
GGATGCATAGGTTTGGTCTCCACGTGTCTTGCAAGGTGGTCTGGTCACTAGTTTGCTGCTGTATCGTGAGGTCTATATGCAGCCTTGTATGGGCTCCTTTGGTATCTTCATTTCATACAACCATATTTGTATCAGATTTGCACGAAAATGGGCACACAACACTCTTTGGTATATATTATTGTGTTGAAGTGGATAGAATTAAAAATCATAGTTATATGCTAGAAATTACAGGTTAATTTGCGATTTTATGCGTTTTTAAGCGTTTTTGTCAATTTCGCGCGTAAAGTAGCTCAAACTTAGTTTGTTATGCACGAAACTTGGCACACAACACTATTTGGTATATATTATTGTGTTGAAATGGTTACAATTGAAAATCATAGTCATATGCAAGAAATTACGTGTTAAGTTGCGATTCTATTCGTTTTTAACCGTTTTTAGCACTTTTGCGCATAAAGTAGTTTAAACATGGTTTGTATTGCACGAAACTTGGCACACAACACAATTAGATATATGTTATTGTGTTGAAGTGGTCAGAAATTAAAATCATAGTGATATGCTAGAAATTACGTGTTATGTTGCGATTTTATGCGTTTTTAACCGTTTTTGGCACTTTTTCGCATAAAGTAGCACGAAACGTGGCACAAAACACTATTAGGTATATATTATTGTGTTGAAGTGGTTAGAATTTACTATCATAGTCCTATGCTAGAAATTACGTGTTAAGTTGCGATTTTATGCGTTTTTATGCGTTTTTGTCAATTTCGCGCGTAAAGTAGCTCAAAGTTGGTTGGTTATGCATGAAACTTGGCACACAAAACTATTTGGTATATATTACTGTATTGAAGTGGTTAGATTTGAAAATCATAGTCATATGCTAGAAATTACGTGTTAAGCTGGGATTGTATACTTTTTTAACCGTTTTTGACAATTTCCCGCGTAAAGTAGCTCAAACTTGGTTCGTTATGCACGATACTTGGCACACAACACTATTAGGTATATATTATTGTGTTGAAGTGGTTAGAATTGAAAATCGTAGTCATATGCTAGAAATTACGTGTTATGTTGCGATTTTATGCGTTTTTAACCGTTTTTGACACTTTTGCGCATAAAGTAGCTAAAACTTGGTTTTGATGCGAAACCGGGGCTGATTAAGGCCTTGGTCATGCAAGGATTAATGTTTTGCGGAAGCTTTGATGAATGACACAGACAAAAACTACAAATTATCATGAAAAGAACACGAAACAACCACAAACACTTAGACAATTCTGATCTAGCAAACTGTCGAGCAGCCCTCCTTCAGCTTCTAGGAGTCCACGAGGATTGTTAGAATGGTTTTAGGACCTTGATAGCTAGATCCAAGTACCAAGATTCCATTTCCACTTTAGCCTAGGTCCTGGATGCATAGGTTTGGTCTCCACATGTCGTGCAAGGTGGTCTGGTCACTATTTTGCTGCTATGTCGTGAGGTCTGTATGCAGCCTTGTGTGGGCTCCTTTGGTATCTTCATTTCATACAACCACATTTGTATCAGATTTGCACGAAACTTGGCACACAACACTCTTTGGTATATATTATTGTGTTGAAGTGGATAGAATTGAAAATCATAGTTATATGCTAGAAATTACGGGTTAAGTGGTTAGAATTTACTATCATAGTCCTATGCTAGAAATTACGTGTTAAGTTGCGATTTTATGCGTTTTTGTCAATTTCGCGCGTAAAGTAGCTCAAACTTGTTTTGTTATGCATGACACTTGGCACACAAAACTATTTGGTATATATTACTGTATTGAAGTGGTTAGAATTGAAAATCATAGTCATATGCTAGAAATTACGTGTTAAGTTGCGATTTTATGCTTTTTTAACCATTTTTTACAATTTCGCGCGTAAAGTAGTTCAAACTTGCTTTGTTATGCACGATACTTGGCACACAACACTATTAGGTATATATTATTGTGTTGAAGTGTTTTGAATTGAAAATCGTATTCATATGCTAGAAATTACGTGTTATGTTGCGATTTTATGCGTTTTTAACCGTTTTTGACACTTTTGCGCATAAAGTAGCTAAAACTTGGTTTTGATGCGAAACCGGGGCTGATTAAGGCCTTGGTTATTCTAGGATTAATGTTGTGCGGAAGCTTTGATTAATGAAACAGATAAAAACTACAAATGATCATGAAAAGAACACGAAACAACTACAAACACATAGACAATTCTGATCTAGCAAACTGTCGAGCAGCCCTCCTTCATCTCAGCTTCTAGGAGTCCACGGGGATTGTTAGAATGGTTTTAGGACCTTGATAGCTAGACCGAAGTACCAAGATTCCATTTCAACTTTAGCCTAGGTCCTGGATGCATAGGTTTGGTCTCCACGTGACTTACAAGGTGGTCTGGTCACTAGTTTGCTGCTGTATCGTGAGGTATGTATGCAACCTTGTATGGGCTCATTTGGTATCTTCATTTCATACAACCACATTTGTATCAGATTTGCACGAAACTTGGCACACAACAATCTTTGGTATATATTATTGTGTTGAAGTGGATAGAATTGAAAATCGTAGTTATATGCTAGAAATTACGGGTTAAGTTGCGATTTTATGCGTTTTTAAGCGTTTTTGTCAATTTCTCACGTAAAGTAGCTCAAACTTGGTTTGTTATGCACGAAACTTGGCACACAACACTATTTGGTATATATTATTGTGTTGAAGTGGTTAGAATTGAAAATCATAGTCATATGCTAAAAATTACGTGTTAAGTTGCAATTTTATGCGTTTTTAACCGTTTTTGGTACTTTTGCGCAGAAAGTAGCTCAAACATGGTTTGTTTTGCACGAAACTTGGCACACAACACTATTAGGTATATATTATTGTGTTGAAGTTGTTAGAATTTACTATCATTGTCCTATGCTAGAAATTACGTGTTAAGTTGCGATTTTATGCGTTTTTAAGCGTTTTTGTCAATTTCGCGCGTTAAGTAGCTCAAACTTCGTTTGTTATGCACGAAACTTGGCAAACAACACTATTTGGTATATATTAGTGTATTGAAGTGGTTACAATTGAAAATCATATTCTTATGCTAGAATTACGTGTTAAGTTGCGATTCTATGCTTTTTTTAACGTTTTTGACAATTGTGCGCGTAAAGTAGCTCAAACTTGGTTTGTTATGCACGATACTTGGCACACAACACTATTTGGTATATATTATTGTGTTGAAGTGGTTAGAATTGAAAATTGTAGTCATATGCTAGAAATTACGTGTTATGTTGCGATTTTATGCGTTTTTAACCGTTTTTGACACTTTTGCGCATAAAGTAGCTAAAACTTGGTTTTGATGAGAAACCAGGGCTGATTAAGGCCTTGGTTATGCGAGGATTAATGTTGTGCAGAAAATTTGATTAAAGACACAGACAAAAACTACAAATAATCATGAAAAGAATACGAAACAACTACAAACACTTAGACAATTCTGATCTAGCAAACTTTCGAGCAGCCCTCCTTCAGCTCAGCTTCTAGGAGTCCACGGGGATTGTTAGAATGGTTTTAGGACCTTGATAGCTAGATCCAAGTACCAAGATTCCATTTCCACTTTAGCCTAGATCCTGGATGCATAGGTTTGGTCTCCACGTGTCTTGCAAGGTGGTCTAGTCACTAGATTGCTGTTGTATCGTGAGGTCTGTAGGGAGCCCGTGTATGGGCTCCCTTGGTATCATCATTTCATACAACCACATTTGTATCAGATTTGCACGAAACATGGCACACAACACTCTTTGGTATATATTATTGTGTTGGACCTCTTGAGTTTTGATGATGACTACACTTTAGCAAATATGTGTTTAGAGATTTTGTGCAGGTCGATATCCGATTAATTGTGATCGTTGATAGTACCTATGGCTTAGTTCATGGGAATATACATGTCAAAAGGTTTCAAGAGATGTTAGAAGAGTATATCACGTGGGATGTAAAATGGAGACAGGAAGTCTACTGTTCCCAGGTTTGATGTTCTAGCAAGTTGGAATTTGGAGACAGCAGTGTTCCCAAACTGAAGTCAATTTACGTTAGCTAATAAATTCTATCTTTTATTTTTTAGTTAATGTATTTAAATTAATTGGTTGCATTAGTTTATTAAAGTTAATTGGCAAAAAGAATTTCTAAAATTCCTTACGTGGTGGTTTCAAGATTAATTCCTTATTTTTAGGAGATAAACTTGGATCTACTAAAAAGTAGGAACAGCAGTTAGGTCTTAATTATTTTTGGATTTTCTGAAAAATAATAAAATTAATCTTTTCCTAAAAATAGTAAAAATAACCATTTTCTAAGATTTAGTCAAAAGATAACCGTTTTTAGAATTAGTCAAAAGATAACCGTTTTACTAAACCGTTTTCTAAAAATAGCATGAAGTTCCAGCCATTAATTTGGGGAACAGGAATTACTACTGAAGAAACTGCTACTTTAGGGAACAGCGGTTATTAGGGAACAGCGGTTATCAGGGAACAACGGTTATCAAGAAATAGCGGTTACTGATTGCCTTAACCGTTTGTTTGATTTATTCAAAGGCTGAAGTATTAACCGTTTTGTGATTCATTCAGCATCATTCATTGATCCATGACTAAGGATAATGGGTTGGAATATTTTTCTATTTTTAGAAATTTATTTTATTATAAATAAGCTAACTAGCTCGGTTTTTTGAATAGAGAATTAATGCATGCTTTAAGAGAAAAATAATTTTTGTGCGTTTGATTTTGAAATTCTACAAGTAATATTTTGTGCTTTTAAATTGCCAATTAATTCATAATATTTACTTGTGCAACTCTTTGATTTATTTTAGAGAATTTCTTTCCTTTTTGTAAGGGATTTTGAGAGTTTATGTAATTAGACTCGGGTGAGTCTAAGGGGGAAGTTAGATAGCTTTTAGTGAAGCTAGAGAGGATTAGCTTATTGTAAAGCTAAGTTTGTTGCTTTGAGTAAAGCAATTAGAGAGTGAAGAGTTGGCCTAGTTGTTTCGCTTCGAGTGAAGTAAGGTGTTTATTGTAATTGTAACTAATTGCCTTAAACATAGTGAAGTTGTTAGAAATCCCAAGTGGTCGTGGTTTTTCCTTTTGTTTAGGCCCAAAAGGTTTCCACGTAAAATCGTGCGTCTCTCTTATTATTTTGCTCTTAGTTTAAGCTTTATTTATTTTGAATAATTCCGAAAAAACAGGGCACAATCGCTTAAACTTGCAACAACAACAATTCACCCCCCCTCTTGTTGCTGTTCCCGTTCCTAATTGAATCAACAATTGGTATCAGAGCCATGTTCCCAGAAGATCAGGAAACCCTGAGGGCAGATTCTGGTGTTCCCGAAAAATGTCAATTATGAACGAGCGAATGGAAGAAGGGTATTCAACTCAAAGACCGCCAATGTTCGATGGAAAATTCTATACATACTGGAAGAATAGGATGGAGATCTTCATTAAAGCGGAAAATTATCAAGTTTGGAGAGTCATAGAAATCGGAGATTTTGAGGTAACCACTACTAACTCCAACAATGAAATTGTTCCCAAACCTATAACCGAATATGAAAAAGAAGATTTTCAGAAAATGGAATTAAATGCTCTTGCTATAAAATTACTTCATTGTGGTCTTGGACCAAACGAGCATAATAGAATTATGGGGTGCAAATCCGCTAAGCAAATTTGGGACCTGCTTGCTGTTACCCATGAGGGAACAAGTGAAGTAAAACGGTCCAAAATTGATTTGTTAATGTCTAAATACGAGAGATTTGTTATGGAGCCAAGAGAAAGTATCCAAGAGATGTTCACTAGGTTCACCAACATAACAAACGAGCTTGTCTCTCTTGGAAGAATAATTCCCACTGATGAACAAGTAAGGAAGATTCTTAGGAGCCTTCCTCAAGATGAGCGCTGGAGGGCCAAGGTTACTGCTATACAAGAGTCTAAAGATTTTACTAAGTTCAATCTAGAGGAGCTGGCTGGTTCCCTAATGACGCATGAATTGCATTTGGGAACAGCAGACAGTTCCAGAAACAAGGGACTGGCTCTGGCAGCGGGGGAACAGGACGAATCAGAATGTGATGAAGAAGAGGCTGCTTTGTTGGTACGAAAATTCAAGAAGTTCTTCAGGAACAGCAGGTATGCAAATCAAAGAAACAACAAAGAAAGAAGAACAAAAAATCTTGAATGCCACAAATGTGGAAGTACCGAACACTTCATCAAGGATTGCCCAACATGGAAGAATGAAAAGGGCAAGGGAAAGACAAGAGATTCAAGAAGACCGTTGAACAAAGAAAATTTTAACAAGACTGACTTTCGTAAGGCCATGATTGCTGCATGGGGAGAAACTGAAAGTGAGAATGAAACTATTGTTCCCGAAGAAGAGGAGACAGCTAACCTATGTCTCATGGCTACACATAAAGGCAAGGAGAAGCAGGTAAATATTTCTAATTCATCTTCTGACCATTCATTCAATCCAAGTAAAAATGAATTAAAAGAATTGTTAAAAGAGGCACAAGTTAAACTTGAAAATTGCAATGATAAGTGTCTCAAGTTAGAAAAGGAACTTAAGGTAAGCAAAGACCATGTCTCATACATAAACAACTTTAGACATGATGTCCAAAACAGATTTTTCGGTTTGTTGGACCAAAATATAATCCTAAAGGAAAATATGGAGAGACTTAAGAAGGAAAATGTTATTCTTAACATTGAGCTATCGCAATACAGATTATTAGGCTTAAATGAGGAATTGATAGATGCATCTACTAAAGATTTATGCAATGATTTTCAATATTTAAAAATGAATTCGGAATCCAACCCTAACAACAATAACAATCTTGAATTAAATTCAAGAGAAAAAGGGAAAATCAAAATAACTCCCAAATGGATTCTAGATGCTAAAAGTAAGAAATCACAAGGCCTAAAATATTTTAAGAATAACAAAAGTAAGAAAGCTTACGTTGATCTTCCTAGAGACAGGTACTGTACCTTCTGTGGAAAAGCTGGCCATCTGAAGGAACAGTGCACCAAAAGAGAACAGTATACTGTCTCTAACAGAAACTATGTCGATAACATTCAAATTGATAAATATGATTCATGTAAGATCGACAAGGAACCCAAGAAAGTCTGGGTTCCTATAATTAACAATTAATTATCTTACAGGTCCAAGTGAGGGGGAACAGCTCATGGTATCTCGACAGTGGGTGTTCCAAGCATATGACGGGTGACAAATCTAAATTTCTCTCACTTGAAGCCTATGATGGGGGAACAGTAACCTTCGGTGACAATATGAAGGGTGAGATAATCGCCAAAGGAAAGGTTGGAAGGTCATGTTCCCACGCCATTGATAATGTATTTTTAGTCGAGAATTTGAAACACAACTTACTCAGCATTTCTCAATTTTGTGATAAGGGTAACTTTGTAAACTTTACTTCTGAAAAGTGCATTATTTCTAGGAACGACACAGGAGACATCATTCTTGAGGGAATCAGAAAAGGGAACACTTATGTGGTGGACCTGGACACTGTTCCCAGAAACAGTCTAACGTGTCTAAGTGTTATAGAAGACGACCCACTTCTTTGGCATAAGCGTCTAGGTCATGCTAGTTATTCATTGATTAATACATTAAGATCTAAAGACCTAGTTAGAGGACTACCATCTATAAAATTCCTTAAGGATGAAATATGTGATCCTTGTGCCAAAGGAAAACAAGTAAGGTCATCTTTTAAACCAAAGAATGTTGTGACCACCTCAAAAACGCTTGAATTATTACATATGGATTTGTGTGGACCTATGAGAATACAAAGCCGTAGTGGCAAGAGATATGTGTTTGTTATTGTTGATGATTATAGTAGATTTACAGGGACTTTATTTCTAGTTAGTAAAGATGAAGCCTTTAATGAGTTTGTTTCTTTCGCTAACAAAATACAAAAATCTACCAATAATCAAATTGTTCACATAAGGTCAGATCATGGTAAAGAATTTGAAAATTCAAGTTTTATGAGTTATTGCAATGAACATGGAATAAGTCACAATTTTTCCGCCCCTAGAACACCACAACAAAATGGAGTTGTAGAAAGGAAAAATAGAACTTTAGAAGAAATGGCTAGAACTATGTTAATTGCTAGTGGTTTACCTAGACATTTTTGGGCCGAGGCTGTTAATACTGCATGTTATATTTTAAATAGAGTATTGATAAGACCAATCACTTCTAAGACACCCTATGAACTGTTTAAAGGTGTTAAACCAAATATTGCCTATTTTCGTGTGTTTGGATGCAAATGTTTTGTACATTTTAATGGAAAACGGAATATAGGTAAATTTGATGAAAGAAGTGATGAAGCAGTATTTCTTGGCTACTCATCTCAAAGTAAGGCATATAGAGTCTATAACAAAAGAACAATGGGTGTGGAAGAATCCGTTCACATAATCTTCGATGAAACTAATTTTTTGTCAAGTGAACAGGATACAAATAATTTTAAGATAGGTCTTGCAAATCTAGAGGAAGATGATGAAGAATTGAAAGTGCATGATCAAGAAACAGCTGGTGAACAGCCGGTTCCAGCAGAAGCAGAAAGTACTGATCAAGTTCAGGAACTGCCAGAACATCAGGAACAGCAGACTGTTCCCAATCCAGCTGTTCCCACAGATGAGCAGAACAATCCAGTAGCTGAACAGAATGTTAATCAAGCTGATGAACCAGAACATGCTACTGTTCCCACAAGAGATTTTATGCCAAAACCTTGGAGATATCAAAAATACCATCCTCTTGATTTGATTGTAAGTGACTTAAATAAAGGAACACAAACTAGATCTCAAATGAGAAACTTTTGTGCACATTTTGCGTTCCTATCATCACTTGAACCCAAAAATCACGAAGAAGCTCTAAGGGATTCGGAATGAGTCGTAGCCATGCAAGATGAATTGAACGAATTTGAAAGGAACAAAGTATGGCATTTAGAACCCAAACCAAAACACAAGAAGGTAATTGGTTTGAAATGGGTATTTCGGAACAAACTAGATGAGCATGGAATAATTGTAAGAAACAAAGCAAGGCTCGTGGTCAAAGGGTACAATCAACAAGAAGGTATTGATTATACTGAGACATTTGCTCCAGTAGCAAGGTTAGAAGCTATTAGAATTTTAATTTCTTTTGCTGCATTTATGAACTTTAAATTATATCAAATGGATGTGAAATGTGCTTTCTTGAATGGTTTTCTTGATGAAGAAGTTTTTGTTGAACAACCGCCTGGCTTTGAGAATACCTCGTGTCTTGATCATGTCTATAAGCTTGATAAAGCTCTTTATGGTTTGAAACAAGCTCCAAGGCAATGGTATGAAAGACTATCAAAGTTTTTGATCCAAAATGACTTTATTAGAGGTAAAATTGATAAAACCTTATTCTTTAAGAATAAAGGTTCCAATATATTAGTTGTTCAAATATATGTTGATGATATTATTTTTGGTGCCACAAATGAATTGCTATGTAAAGAATTTGCTAACCTTATGAGCACTGAATTTGAAATGAGCATGATGGGAGAATTAAATTTCTTTCTTGGTTTGCAAATTAAACAAACTGCTAATGGTATCTTTATTCATCAACAAAAATATATAAAAGAACTTCTTAAAAAATATGGCTTGAATAACGCTAAAACCAACCATACACCCATGGCTACTAATCTAAGATTAGATGAAGATACAAATGGAACAAATATTGACCAAACTATGTATAGAGGCATGATTGGATCTTTATTATATTTAACTACTAGTAGACCCGATATTGCATTTAGTGTTGGTCTATGTGCGAGATTTCAATCTAACCCTAAAGAATCACATCTAACTGCAGTAAAACGTATTTTGAGATATCTAAAGGGAACAGATGATTTATCATTATTTTATCCTAAAAGTGATGTCTTTGATTTGAAAGGCTTTAGTGATGCAGATTATGCAGGAGATCTTGTTAATAGAAAAAGCACGTCAGGTATGGTACAATTTCTTGGCTCATGTTTAGTTTCGTGGAGTTCCAAGAAACAAAACACTGTTGCATTATCAACTGCTGAAGCTGAGTACGTAGCAGCAGCAGCTTGCTGTTCCCAAATGATATGGATAAAGCAGCAGCTAAGAGACTTTGGTATTAAGTATGCATGTGTTCCTATTTATTGCGATAATACTAGTGCCATATGCATATCCAAAGATCCAGTGCATCACTCACGAGTAAAGCACATCCATATTAGGCATCATTTTCTTAAGGATAATGTTGAAAACAAAAATATTATTGTTAAGCATGTAAACACTAACGAGCAAATAGTAGATATCATGACCAAACCGCTTCCAAGGGAACAGCATGAGAAAATGAGATTGGAACTTGGCATGATCAAGCTGCATTAAAGGAAGTGTCATATATGATTCTTAGAGACAAAATAAAAATTGAAAATGATCAATCAACCACAATAAACTTGATTGAAAGATCCATTATTGATAGGATCAGGTACGCATTTTTTAAAGGTATATACTTTGGATGTTCTTATGATTGCATGATTATTTTGATCAAACGGTAGTAGCATAATATTATCATTTTCTTATTATAAATATATAATAAAAATAAAAAAATTTCCAGCAATTTTTTTTTGGAAGTAGGAGTTGAATCATAGAATTCATCTGTCTCCATTTCGTGTCTCTGTGTCAAAATGCATAAATAAGGAAAATGGAACACTTAAAACCTATACAAGTAACCGTCACCTCTCACATAAATAAACCCACTCCCTCACGTTACACCTTTCACTTCATAATCATTACCCTTTCCCTTTCACTCAACCCTAAACCGTCATTTTCTCCATTACTCTTTCTTTTCTCTCTCAAAACATCCATGAAGACCAAGAATCAGAATCCTAAAATGAAGCAACCTGTACCACTTCAAGTCATCTACCCACCTTCTCACACTCCTAAGCCTGAGTCTTCATCAAAAGAACAGGAGGGAACCCCCATCTCCCCGGAAACTCATGCAGGCCGTAAGAGAACAAGAGGATCCAAGACACCTCTAACACGTTCTGTCAAGAAAATCAAGGTAACCCACTACTTGAACGCTGAGGAACTATCTAAAGAAATGTCAGTTGGCTTTGGCCTTGACAAAGAATGGTATGAGACTACAAACTTTCCTCAATTTCACAAAATTCTACAAACTCAACATTGGGAATCACTCATGGGCGATTACTGCTGCAATCCCATTTACCCAGAAATTATGCGTGAGTTCATCTCTAATTTTTCTATTCATGATGGAGTTTGTTTTAGTTCAATTAAAAAAATTGAAATTGAATTTGATAGTTTGACGTTAGGAGAGTGGCTAGGAGTGCCAGCCACTGGTTTTGATGTTTATTATGTTGGGTCAAAAATTGCATTTTCTGGAATTGATGAGAAGGATGTTTGGAGATGTTTAGGCGTTAGGCAAAAGAGAGGTAAAGTGAGTCACAATGTTTTGTCCCCCTTACACAAGTTACTCTACAACATTGCTCGAAGGTTTATTTTACCACGAAATTCAAAACGTAGTGAGGTAAGTCTTCGAGATGCAACCTTGATTTACTGTATGGTGAACAATATAAAGATCAATTTTCCTTCCTTGATGATTTCGCATTTAAATGATTGTATAGCCAAAAGATGTATGGTAGGCTATGGTGGTTTGTTGTCCTGGATTTTCTCCAAATTTGATGTTCCACTTGGTGATTATAATTTTCCAATGGGTCCCAGTAACATGATAGGTGCAAAATGTTTGAGCAATTTGCGCCTTCAATTAAATGAGGAAGGGATCCTTGAAAATGCTGTGGAACAAGTTGAGATTGATTCTGATGATGAGGAACAGGAGGAAGAGGAGAAGGAGAAGGAAAAACAGAAGGAAGAAGGGAAGGAAAAGGAGGAACAGGAGGAACAGGAAAAAGAAGTTGAAAAGGAGGAACAGGAGAAAGAAGGAGCTGGAGTTAAGGAACAGGAGGTTGTTCCTTCTGATAAGGAGGAAGAAGACAAGGGGATGGGACCTGAAGTTGCTCTTGATGATGACTCTAGGGCTGAACCCAGTAGTTTTCCCTCACCAAAGCCAACCACTCCACCATCCCATCATTTCCCATCACCACCACCATCACCAACACCAAGATCACCACCACCATCATTTCACAGACAAAGCTTTGATCAGGCAACCGTTCCTACTGCCCCCTTATACTCCATTCTCCTCAAGCTTGATGATTTGCAGGATCGCTTCTTCAAATTTCAAGATGAGATTCGTGTTTCCCTAGCCTCATTAGCTGACCAGATGACTCAAATGCAGGCTCGTCTTGGTGCTAAATTGGATACAGTGGAGGTGGAAACAGAATATATTGATGAAGATGCCCCTGCTTCCTAGTTCTCCTTTAATATCTTTTATGTTTCGTTGCTACTATCTCTGTCACCAAACAATTTCTTTGTCTTTTGGTACCAGCTGGGGTACACCTCTTAAACATTGTTAACTTTATTAAACCTTTTTACATATGCTACTAACTGTTAGGTTTGATTGACATTGCTTATCATGCTTGCATTCATTGTTATTGCTTTTTAATTTGTGCATCCTTATTCTCTCTTTGACTATAACCATATGTTTAGTGCTGTGGTTTGATTGCTTATCTTCTTTTTGAATGATGTCAAAAGGGGGAATATTTGGCACAAACTTAAATAATGCTTGAGCATGTTTGAGATTTAGTTAAATCTATTATGTTGGACTTATGGATTAAGGTGCTGGTTTGGTTTGTTTTTCTGATGTTTGTGTTGTTAGTTGTAAACTAGGTTTCTCATTGCATTAAGGATTAAGATACTGATTTCTGGTTTTGGTTAGTTGTTTGTTTATGCTAATTTCTTTTAGCTCTGATTATGGATGATTATGGATTAAATCTGCATTTTTTTTTCATTATTTGATTTTATGCTGAAATAATATAAAGTTGTTGTTTTGATTATTTCTAGAGTAACTGGTTTCATGACATTTAGTTAAGAAGAGTCGTTTTGATCTCTAACATACTCTTCAACATTGGTTTACTCTATTTTGTTTTTAAGTTTGTTTGAAAAGTTTGTCATCATCAAAAAGGGGGAATTTGTTGGACCTCTTGAGTTTTGATGATGACTACACTTTAGCAAATATGTGTTTAGAGATTTTGTGCAGGTCGATATCCGATTAATTGTGATCGTTGATAGTACCTATGGCTTAGTTCATGGGAATATACATGTCAAAAGGTTTCAAGAGATGTTAGAAGAGTATATCACGTGGGATGTAAAATGGAGACAGGAAGTCTACTGTTCCCAGGTTTGATGTTCTAGCAAGTTGGAATTTGGAGACAGCAGTGTTCCCAAACTGAAGTCAATTTACGTTAGCTAATAAATTCTATCTTTTATTTTTTAGTTAATGTATTTAAATTAATTGGTTGCATTAGTTTATTAAAGTTAATTGGCAAAAAGAATTTCTAAAATTCCTTACGTGGTGGTTTCAAGATTAATTCCTTATTTTTAGGAGATAAACTTGGATCTACTAAAAAGTAGGAACAGCAGTTAGGTCTTAATTATTTTTGGATTTTCTGAAAAATAATAAAATTAATCTTTTCCTAAAAATAGTAAAAATAACCATTTTCTAAGATTTAGTCAAAAGATAACCGTTTTTAGAATTAGTCAAAAGATAACCGTTTTACTAAACCGTTTTCTAAAAATAGCATGAAGTTCCAGCCATTAATTTGGGGAACAGGAATTACTACTGAAGAAACTGCTACTTTAGGGAACAGCGGTTATTAGGGAACAGCGGTTATCAGGGAACAACGGTTATCAAGAAATAGCGGTTACTGATTGCCTTAACCGTTTGTTTGATTTATTCAAAGGCTGAAGTATTAACCGTTTTGTGATTCATTCAGCATCATTCATTGATCCATGACTAAGGATAATGGGTTGGAATATTTTTCTATTTTTAGAAATTTATTTTATTATAAATAAGCTAACTAGCTCGGTTTTTTGAATAGAGAATTAACGCATGCTTTAAGAGAAAAATAGTTTTTGTGCGTTTGATTTTGAAATTCTACAATTAATATTTTGTGCTTTTAAATTGCCAATTAATTCATAATATTTACTTGTGCAACTCTTTGATTTATTTTAGAGAATTTCTATCCTTTTTGTAAGGGATTTTGAGAGTTTATGTAATTAGACTCGGGTGAGTCTAAGGGGGAAGTTAGATAGCTTTTAGTGAAGCTAGAGAGGATTAGCTTATTGTAAAGCTAAGTTTGTTGCTTTGAGTAAAGCAATTAGAGAGTGAAGAGTTGGCCTAGTTGTTTCGCTTCGAGTGAAGTAAGGTGTTTATTGTAATTGTAACTAATTGCCTTAAACATAGTGAAGTTGTTAGAAATCCCAAGTGGTCGTGGTTTTTCCTTTTGTTTAGGCCCAAAAGGTTTCCACGTAAAATCGTGCGTCTCTCTTATTATTTTGCTCTTAGTTTAAGCTTTATTTATTTTGAATAATTCCGCAAAAACAGGGCACAATCGCTTAAACTTGCAACAACAACAATTCACCCCCCCTCTTGTTGTTGTTCCCGTTCCTAATTGAATCAACATATTGTGTTGAAGTGGATAGAATTGAAAATCATAGTTATATGCTAGAAATTACGAGTTAAGTTGCGATTTTATGCGTTTTTAAGCGTTTTTGTCAATTTCGCGCGTAAAGTAGCTCAAACTTGGTTTGTTATGCACGAAACTTGGCACACAACACTATTTGGTATATATTATTGTTTTAAAGTGGTTAGAATTGAAAATCATAGTCATATGCTAGAAATTACGTGTTAAGTTGCGATTTTATGCGTTTTTAGACGTTTTTTGCACTTTTGCGCATAAAGTAGCTCAAACATGGTTTGTTTTGCACGAAACACGGCACACAGCACTATCAGGTATATATTATTGTGTTGAAGTGATTAGAATTTAAAATCATAGTCATATGCTAGAAATTACGTATTAAGTTGCGATTTTATGCGTTTTTAAGCGTTTTTGTCAATTTCGCGCGTAAAGTAGCTCAAACTTGGTTTGTTATGCACGAATCATGGCACACAACACCATTTGGTATATATTATTGAGTTGAAGTGATTATAATTGAAAACTATAGTCATATGCTAGAAATTACGTGTTAAGTTGCGATTTTATGCGTTTTTAACTATTTTTGGCACTTTTGCGCATGAAGTAGCTCAAACATGGTTTTTTTTGCATGAAACTTGGCATACAACACTATTAGGTATATATTATTGTGTTGAAGTGGTTAGAATTGAAAATCATAGTCATATGCTAGAAATTACGTGTTAAGTTGCGATTTTATGCCTTTTTAAGCGTTTTTGTCAAATTTGCGCGTAAAGTAGCTCAAACTTTGTTTTTTATGCACGAAACTTGGCACACAACTCTGTTTGGTATATATTATTGTGTTGAAGTGGTTAGAATTGAAAATCATAGTCATATGCTAGAAATTACGTGTTAAGTTGCGATTTTATGCTTTTTTAACCGTTTTTGACACTAACCTCTATTTTCTCTTAGTGCTTTCAACAACCTTCTTCTTCCGTTGAATGCGGCTACTACGCGTTGAAGTACATGGACGATATTATGAAATCCGTGAAGGAGTTTGGAGTAGAAAATATTGATGCCATAAGTATTTTTTATGTTCTTAAATAATTATTATTGGTGAAATCTAATGTTTATATAATTTTTTAAATTTTATATTATATTATAGGTTTTAAACGACATTCCGAGGCAAACACACCCTTGGAGAAGTGGAGAGATGCGCGAATTAAAAGAAAAGATTTCCGCATATCTTGCTAATTTTTGTCCTTGATAAATTGTAATTAGTATAGATTTTTTAGGACTTTAATGTATATTATATTATATATATATATATATATATATATATATATATATATATATATATATATATATATATATATATATATATATGTATATATATATATATATATGTATATATATATATATATATATGTATATATATATATATATATATATGTATATATATATATATATATATGTATATATATATATATATATATATATATATATATATATATATATGTACGTACATAATATTATATTATATATACGATCGAGAGTTTATTATTACAAAAAGATTTTTGGTGATTATTTGTGATTATCATTGGATTATTATTGGATTAATCATTGTTATTCCATTGTATTATTATTGGATTATTATTAAAAAAATGAAAAAAGAAAAAAAAATAGCAAGTATTTGCTGCGGTCATAGGGAAAACCGCAGCAAATAATGCCCACTTGCTTCTGACCGCAGCAAATAATGCCCACTTATTTGCTGCGGTTTTGCCTCTGACCGCAGCAAATAATGCCCTTTTTATCTGCGGTTTAAAACCGCAGCATTTAAAGTAGGACATTTGCTGCTATCACTATTGCTGGGGGCCAAAATCGCAGCAAATAATGGCCAAAAAAACCGCAACAAATGAGGTTTTTTTCCACTAGTATGACCCTATAACCCACACGAACGACCTATAATTGCCCTATGTCTCTCTAGGAGTGGCAGGAAAGGATTCGAATCGAATATCTATCAACAACCATCATCAATCTCAACCTTAATCCTAAACATTGAAGACAAGACCAAACCTAGGGTTTCTCTAACCTAAAACCCCTAAAGAAACTATTCTAACATACTAGAGGTAAAAGCAATAAACAAGGAAAGCATTAAAGGAATTGAAGAATATGAAAGCATTAAATCTAAACTAAAAACGCATTAAATGAAAGCATTAAAGGGAAGCATTAGAAGAAAGCATTAGAGGAAAGCAATAAAGGAAAGCAATAAAGACATCAAAGCATTAAAGAAATAAACTTACATAAATGAAGTGACATGAAAGTAGATGAAAGCATGAATAAAGAACTACAAATCCATATTAGGGCAAAAACTAGAGAAAGAATTAAAGGGGTTGATGTTCTAAAATGAGGCACAAAGGCACTCAAACTAGGCATGGGGTTTATTCAGATACAAGGGGGTATTTATAAGCTGAGGAACAAAAGGGGTAAAAATCCCTAAAAGCCCTCAAGAGTAAACTTGCGAAGAAAAAAATTCGTGTAGAAAAAGACCCCCATTCGGCCGAATTGAGGTGTCACTCGACCGAATGAGCACTCATTCGACCGAATGGGGCTTCATTCGCCATTTCCAGCTTGTTTCAGCACATCTTCTTGAAGTTCTAAGCCCATTCGCCCTAATCACTTCCCATTCGCCCCAATTACTTCCCATTCGTCCGAATGTAGCTTTGATTCGGCCGAATGGTTTCTTTACTTGGCCTATTTTCGTCTTTTGAAGCTTTGGATGCCTTCCGGACTTTGCGGGCACCTTGAGGAAGACTTGGAATGCTTGGGAAAGTTTTGGTGCGCGTGTCCAATCTTCCATCAAAGCATCTAAGTCTCGTACACAACGTAAAATACCTTGAAATCTCCGTAAAGACCAGAAATTACCTCAAGACACCATGGAGACAAGAACAAGGTAAAATCATGCGTAAAGTGTGTAAAACGCATTTAAAACGCGAGACTCGACACTACAATGAGGAGATAAATGTGCTCTACAAACAAGCACATCAATTATTCACTTTCTCTTTCCGCAAGATGTATTGTGCTCAATGAATATACAGACACATTCACATAAAGGTAAAGTGTTTCTCTAGTGATTGGGGATACCAGCTTAGGTAAGTCGGCGAGATACTTCTTCAACTCGGAAAGTTTCTTCAGCCTCCGAACTACATTGAAATCTCTTTTCTTTAGCATTTTGAAGAAGGGTGAACATTTATCGGCAGATTTGGGCATAAATCTTCTTTAGTGAAGCAACACAGCCTATTAGTTTCTAAACTTATTTGAATGATTTAGGAGATTACATATCTAGGATGGCCTAGATTTTTTCTGGTTTGGTTCAATACCCCTTTCATCCACAAGGAGTCCCAAACATTTTCCACAGGTGACTTCGAAAACACATTTCTTCTGTTAATGCGCATGACATTGGCCCTGAGGGTGGAGAAATTTTCTTTTACAGTTGCAGCATGATCTCTTGAGTCTTTACTTTTGGCAATCATATCGTAAAAATATACAACTCCAAGTTTCTTCCAATTTGTTTATTAAACACTTTATTCACCATTCTTTTAATAGGTTGCCCTAACGTTTTTGAGTCCGAATGGCAAGACTAGATAACAGTGCAATTCGGAATTGGTAATAGATGTTGTGTGTGGCTGATCTTCCTCTGCCAGTTGGATTTGCACAGGTGACTTCGAAAACACATTTCTTCTGTTAATGCGCATGACATTGGCCCTGAGGGTGGAGAAATTTTCTTTTACAGTTGCAGCATGATCTCTTGAGTCTTTACTTTTGGCAATCATATCGTAAAAATATACAACTCCAAGTTTCTTCCAATTTGTTTATTAAACACTTTATTCACCATTCTTTTAATAGGTTGCCCTAACGTTTTTGAGTCCGAATGGCAAGACTAGATAACAGTGCAATTCGGAATTGGTAATAGATGTTGTGTGTGGCTGATCTTCCTCTGCCAGTTGGATTTGCACAGGTGACTTCGAAAACACATTTCTTCTGTTAATGCGCATGACATTGGCCCTGAGGGTGGAGAAATTTTCTTTTACAGTTGCAGCATGATCTCTTGAGTCTTTACTTTTGGCAATCATATCGTAAAAATATACAACTCCAAGTTTCTTCCAATTTGTTTATTAAACACTTTATTCACCATTCTTTTAATAGGTTGCCCTAACGTTTTTGAGTCCGAATGGCAAGACTCGATAACAGTGCAATTCGGAATTGGTAATAGATGTTGTGTGTGGCTGATCTTCCTCTGCCAGTTGGATTTGATGATACCTAGCGTTGGCATCCATGAAACTAAGCAGAGCATGCCCAACTGTAGAATCGATTAGGCGATCTATTTTTTGGAAGAGAATAATCATTTTTTGGGCATACCTTATTTAGGTTTTTGAATCAATACACATCCTCCACTTGGCATTAGGCTTTCTTACTAGGAAAATGTTTGAGAGCCAATTAGAGTATTGGAATTCAAGGTTAAAAATTGGTTTTCAACAGTTTTTCCACCTTTCCCTTTATTGCTTCAACTCTTTCTTTTCCTTGGTGTCTCAGCTTTTGTTTGACTGGTATGTGTTCTGGTTGGATAATTACCAACTATAGAAAATCCTCGGGTTACCCAAGCTCACTCTAGGCAAATACACCCTGAAGTCGAGATTATTTGGTCGATCAATTGGTGGGACGTTGCATCTATGGGAACTATAATTCAGGGGGGAAACTAGGTATATCTTCAGTGCTCATTTGGTTAGAACTTGAAAGTAGGATTAATGACCTATTAGCTCTAATTTAAATTTAATTTCGACATAACATGATTCTTTTGAAGTGTCAACAGAAAAATAAAATTGAAGACCAATAATTTCCATTTGAAGTGAGGAATTGAAGATGAACCAATTAAGAGGGAAGCAAGAAGATGGGGAAAACTAGGTAAAAGAGAGAAGTAAGAAGATTAGAAACAACAGATAAAAAGGACGCAAAAGAAGTAAACAAAGAGAATACCCTCCAAAAGTCAATCAAATTTCAATAAATATCTTAAATTTAGAGCATTATAACTAGTTTATCAAAACTAGAAGTCATATCTAACCGCCAAAACAGTAAAGCTAATCATAAGTTATGCATCACATTGAAATTAGGTAAACACATAACCATGAACGATAATAAAGAACAGACATACATTGTTTCCCAAACAACAAGAGGTATTCACGGCATTCTTCAATTCTCAAAGAATCTCTAGCCAAACTTCATAAAGAAGAAGATACTACCAATGAAAAAGATGCCCACAACCTGTAATAAACAATATCATCAACCGCAAAAAAATTCAGAATATGCATCACAACGTTTTTTTTTTTTTTTTTTTACAAAATTCCAAAGCATTTCATATAAGAAAGAAGAACC